>NC_084620.1:71616433-71623933 GCF_033978795.1 Nerophis ophidion
TTAGATGTAAATATAAACAGAATACAATGATTTGCAAATCCTTTTCAAGCCATATTCAGTTGAATATGCTACAAAGACAACATATTTGATGTTCAAACTCATAAATTTTATTTTATTTTTGCAAATAATAATGAACTTAGAATTTCATGGCTGCAACACGTGCCAAAGTAGTTGGGAAAGGGCATGTTCACCACTGTGTTACATCACCTTTTCTTTTAACAACACTCAATAAACGTTTGGGAACTGAGGAAACTAATTGTTGAAGCTTTGAAAGTGGAATTCTTTACCATTCTTGTTTTATGTAGAGCTTCAGTCTTTCAACAGTCCGGGGTCTCCGCTGTCCTATTTTACGCTTCATAATGCGCCACACATTTTCCATGGGAGGCAGGTGGGCAAGGAAAGTACCCGCACTCTTTTTTTACGGAGCCACGCTGTTGTAACAAATACTGAATGTGGCTTGGCATTGTCTCTCTGAAATAAGCAGGGGCGTCCATTAAAAAGACAGCGCTTAGATGGCAGCATATGTCCTTTTAAAAGCTGTATGTACCTTTCAGCATTAATGGTGCCTTCACAGATGTGTAAGTTACCCATGCCTTGGGCACTAATGCACCCTCATACCATCACACATGCTGGCTTTTACACTTTGTGTGGATAACAGTCTGGATGGTTCGCTTCCCCTTTGGTCCAGATGACACAATGTCGAATATTTCCAAAAAACAATTTGAGACGTGGACTCGTCAGACCACAGAACACTTTTCCACTTTGCATCAGTCCATCTTTGATGAAATCGGGCCCAGAGAAGTCGGTGGTGTTTCTGGATGTTGTTGATAAATGGTTTTCGCTTTGCATAGTAGAGCTTTAACTTGCACTTACAGATGTAGCGACCAACTGTATTTAGTGACAGTGGTTTTCTGAAGTGTTCCTGAGCCCATGTGGTGATATCCTTTAGAGATTGATGTCGGTGTTTGATACAGTGCCGTCTGAGGGATGGAAGGTCACGGTCATTCAATGTTGGTTTCCAGCCATGCCGCTTACGTGGAGTGATTTCTCCAGATTCTCTGAACCTTTTGATGATATTATGGAGCGTAGATGTTGAAATCCCTAAATTTCTTGCAATGTCACTTTGAGAAAGGTTGTTCTTAAACTGTTTGACTATTTGCTCACGCAGTTGTGGACAAAGGGGTGTACCTCGCCCCATCCTTTCTTGTGAAAGACTGAGCATTTTTTGGGAAGCTGTTTTTATAGCCAATCATGGCACCCACCTGTTCCCAATTAGCCTGCACACCTGTGGGATGTTCCAAATAAGTGTTTGATGAGCATTCCTCAACTTTATCAGTATTTATTTCCACCTTTCCCAACTTCTTTGTCACGTGTTGCTGGCATCAAATTCTAAAGTTAATGATTATTTGCAAAAAAATTTTTTTTATCAGTTTTAACTTCAAATATGTTGTCTTTGTAGCATATTCAACTGAATATGGCTTGAAAAGGATTTGCAAATCATTGTATTCTGTTTATATTTACATCTAACACAATTTCCCAACTCATATGGAAATGGGGTTTGTAATTAATTTATAGAAAACTATTGTACCCGGTTTTGAGTAGAGATGTCCGATAATGTCGGATTGTCGATATTTTCAGCTTTAAAATGTGATATCGGGAATCATCGGTATCGGTTTCAAAAAGTAAAATTTACGACTTTTTAAAACGCTGCTGTATGGATCGGTACACGGACGTAGGGAGAAGTAAAGAGCGCCAATAAACCTTAAAGCACTGTCTTTGCGCGCCGGCCCAATCACATAATATCTACGGCTTTTCACACACACAAGTGAATGCAGTGCATACTTGGTCAACAGCCGTACAGGTCACACTGAGGGTGGCCGTATAAACCACTTTAACACTGTTACAAATATGCGCCACACTGTGAACCCACACCAAACAATGACAAGCACATTTTGGGAGAACATCCGCACTGTAACACAACAGGACAAATACCCAGAACCCCTTGCAGCACTAACACTTCCAGGACGCTAAAATATACACCCCCCGCCCACCTCAACCTCCTCATGCTATCTCAGGGAGAGCATCTCCCAAATTCCAAGCATGTTTAAAAAAATATATATTGCACTTTGTGACTTTAATAATAAATATGGCAGTGCCATTGTGGCATTTTTTTTCCCATAAATTGAGTTGATTTATTTTGGAAAAACCTTGTTACCTTGTTTAATGCATCCAGGGGGGCATCACAACAAAATGAGGCATAATAATGTGTTCATTCCACCACTGTTTGTATCGCTACAGGTTGATATTGGAATCGGTAATTAAGAGTTAGACAATTTCGCAATATCAGATATCGGTGAAGAAGTCTTATCGGACATCTTTAAATTTGAGCAAACAAATTACCGGCTTTTATGGAAAAAAAAACATTGTAAAATGTTCCTCTGACATTTTGACGTTACATCGGCTCTTTTTTAAGTTGATTTAAATTGTGCAATCCATTAAGACCCTTTGATCAATCATTTGACAGCCCTAGAATGTATTGGTAAAACAATAACAAAAGTGTGAAATAATTAATGATACTAATTGCATACAAGTAATGAAGCATTATTCCATAATATATTAATTTATTTAAAAAAAATACAAATTTACAATTATAATCTTATCATTAAATATGACAAATAGGGTATAAAATATTAGTCTTGCATTGGATCATATCAGTGATGTGATGTTCCTGTATGATATTTTGACAGTAAAAAGTATATTTGTGACAATATATGTGACTGTTTTTTCAAGTTAATTTAAATTATGCATTCAATAATAACCTGTGATTAATCAGGACGAATCCAAATTCAACTGTGATTAATCTTACTGAAAATAAAACATCACTATTCAATCACAGAGCACTTACTTTATATCAAACTATTTTAAAAGGTTTTGAGCAAATAAATTACTGGCATTTATGTAAAAAAAAAAAACATTGTAAAATGTTCCTCTCTGACAGTTTGAAGGTACATTGTGTCATCCATTAACGACTTTTGATTAATTATTTGAAAGCGCTGGAATTTATTAAAACAATATTAAATAATAACAAAATAGTGAAATGATTAATGATAATAATTGCAAATTACAAAATAGTGATGAAAAAAATTTTTGTAACGTACTTATTAGTTACGAAAAATAAAAATGCACATATACATACATATTGTATAAATATATATATATACAGTATATATGTACATACGTGTGTGTATATGCACACATACACACATACTGTCTATATATATATATATATATGTATATATATATATATATATATATATATATATATATATATATATATATATATATATATATATATATGTGTAGACAGTACGTGTGTATGTATATATGTATGTATAGATGTATATGTATGTTTATAGATGTATGTAAAGTGTATATGCATGTATGTATACATATAATGTGTATATATATTTATATGTAATATCTGTACGTATGATAAATGGGTTGTACTTGTATAGCGCTTTTCTACCTTCTAGGTACTCAAAGCGCTTTTGACACTACTTCCACATTCACACACACATTCACACACTGATGGAGGGAGCTGCCATGCAAGGCGCCAACCAGCACCCATCAGGAGCAAGGGTGAAGTGTCTTGCTCAGGACACAACGGACGTGACGAGGTTGGTACTAGGTGGGATTTGAACCAGGGACACACGGGTTGCGCACGGCCACTCTTCCACTGCGCCACGTACACGTACTGTATATATGTATACTTATTAGAGATGCGCGGTTTGCGGTCTCATCCGCGGAGTCCGCGAATAAACCGCGGGTCGGGCGGGTGACATGACGAAAAAATAGATTTTAAATAGATTCGGGCGGGTGGCGTTTGGAAATATATGATATACATGGTTCAGAGATCGGTAACCTTTACTGTTCAAAGAGCCATTTTGGACCCGTGTCACGAAGCAAAGAAGACATTAGTTGACGTAAACATTCTCAAGAATGTCTGCTGGCAGTCACCCATTTAATAAGTATTAGGGCGTGCCTTTGACGCCTTCTACAACATGTACAATTTACTTGCAACCCCAGCAATATGTTGTGTGTGACTTCCACTGACACACGCACACGACTGCAAGGCATCCTGGGTGATACAGTACAATTTTAACACTCTTACTAATATGCGCCACACTGTGAAGCCACACCAAACAAGAATGACAAATACATTTTGGGAGAACATCCTCACAGTAACACAACATAAACGCAACACAACAGATACCCAGAATCCTTTGCATCCATTACAATTCCTGACTATATTATACACCCCACTAGCAGCAACCCCCCCCAACCCCCTGTGCGTCGGTAAGGTGGGCAGGGTTGGGGGTGCGGGGGTGTAAAATATATTCAGGAAGTGTCGTAGATGCAAAGGATTCTGGGTATCTGTTGTGTTGCGTTTATGTTGTGTTACTGTGAGGATGTTCTACCGAAATGTGTTTGTCATTCTTGCTTGGTGTGGCTTCACAGCGTGGCGCATATTAGTAAGAGTGTTAAAATTGTTTATATCACAACCATTAATGTACTCCGTATCACCCAGTATGCCTTTCAATCTTGTACGTGGGTTTGCGGAAGCTGCATACAACATGTTGCTGGACTGGCAAACAATTCATACATGTTGTTGAAGGTTTCTAAGGCAATGGCTTCACAGCACGCCCTTGTTCCCGTCATCTGAATGAGCACCATCGGATATTCGCAAGAACGTTAGCGGCTCCCATTGCCTTCTTTACTTTGCAACACAAGTCAAATGAGCTCTTTTAATGGTAAAGGTCGCCGACTCCGGATATATAACAACGGGCAGGTGGCGGGCGGTTGTGGTTCTGATAAAATGTTGGTTCGGGTGGACGACGACTTTAGTGATGCGGTTGCGGATGATATAATTGCCTATCCGCGCATCTCTAATACGTATGTATATACACTAAATGTTTGGATGTATTTTCTAAATCGATGCATAATTTCAAAAAATCTGGATGGATTGCGATTTGAATGTGAATCGATTTGTTTTGTGCACCACTAATATGATCTAATAAATGATTATTTGTAGTATAATAGTACAATATAGTGGCGGTATCAGTGTTAGTATTAATAATCCTAGCAGTACGAGTCGTATAAAATGCATTTCCATCAGATAAATCCGGGCATAAAAAAAGGTGATATAACTGGCAGTTGCAGAGGCGCTGTGATGTCCTGCATATCATTATGCAAACTCTCATGTCCTCTTGGACACGTGTCCATTAAACGTATTGATCACCGACGTGGCCACGCAAATTATGACGGCTTCACTCCTTCCCCTGCACACTTCTTGGACTCCTTATCATGAAGGAGGACTTGTGGTCCACCCCCGTGGAGGATTCTGTCAGGTGGCCCTGGATGACTGCTCATCCTCGCCTTCTTCTGTCCCTCCCCGAATTATAGCCCCGTCCGTCCGTGTGTGTGTGTGTGTGTGTGTGTGTGTGTGTGTGTGTGAGAGTGTGAGAGAAAGAGAGAGCCTATAGAGGATTGACAGCTCTGGCAGTCATTACACGCTGGATTGAATGCTAGATTAGTCCAAAGTGGCTCAGGGTCAAGCGTCTGTCTGCACCCCGTTGGCACTCCATGACTTTAATACCCGCTACTGTATTAGTCAATTACCTCAAAGGCTCGGCTGCCCTCTCGTTAGCGCCACACTGCACTTTTTCTTCTTTATCTTCACAGTCATCAACTCTTTTTTTTTTTTTTTCTCGTATATATATATATATATATATACACATACATACTACTACTAATAATAATACGAATACAAATAATAAAATAAATACATAATACTAATGAAATAATAACAAAATAGTGAGATGATTAATGATAATTGCAAAAAAACTGAAAACATTTTATGACAATTTCAAAAATTAAAATTGTGTTTGCAAAATTGTATGTATATATATATTTATATATATATTTTTGTTTTGTTGCAATTATCATCATTAATCATCTCCCCATTTTATGTGTGTGTGTGTATATATATATATACATATATATATATACACAAATATGTGTGTGTGTATATATATATATATACATACATACATACTACTACTACTAATAATAATAATAATAATACTGATAACAATAATAAAATAAAAAAATAATGATACTAATAAAATACTAACAAAATTGTGAGGTGATAAATGATAATTGCAAAAATATTTCATGACATAATTTCAAAAATGTGTTTGTGTGTATATATATATATATATGTATTAGAGATGCGTGGATACACCCTGGACAAGTCGCCACCTCATCGCAGGGCCAGTATATATATATATATATATATATATATATATATATATGATATATATATATATATATATGATATATATATATGATATATATATATATGATATAGTTTATCGCTACATCATCGGTGATGCTGTGTTGCCTTGGCGACGGGCATGCCTTGGATCCCGGCATCTTCTCTAAAGGCGTCATTTGCATTGAAAGCTTTTCGTTAATCAATTCAAAAAAATGCCCATTTTATGAGGGGAGGGGTGGCGCTCTCTCTCCTCCAGACCGCCTCTCCAAAGTGTCCATCACGGCGTTTGTACTCCTCCCATTAGCTCGGATGTTAAATGGCTCCGGTGTGATTGTGTCATGGAGGGTCCCCTTTTCTCTCGGGTGACTGATGTGACCTTTTGGCGCACACCGCTGACAATTACTGCCACAGAGAACCTGAATTATTAGCTTTCTGTGGTGACAATAGGTGGCCGGGAGTTCACGCTAAAACGCTGTAATTACTTAGCTAAATTGCTGTATTATACTGTACATATATATATACATACATACATTTTGCCTTTGATTTTTCTGCTCTGCGAGTGATATTTAAGGTTTTTCAATAATTTAGTCCATTATAAAAATGACTAAGGTAACAGAACAAAAATGTCTATAGTAATTATTGTTATTAAATGTGTATTCGTCATCAATGTCAGTAGACCTTAAAGTGGTCATATTATGTTGTTTTTTCTCCATTACAACACTTCCTTGTGGTCTACATTGAATGTAATGATGTTTTTCTGGTCAAAATGTTGCACAGATTGTTGTACAAAACATTTTCAAGCCGATTTCTGACCGTTTCTTCAGGATGTGCCTCCACTTTGACAGCATCGTCGCCCCGTCGGCAGTGTTGTGGTGTTGAGCACGTCCCTGTGGAGTCTACTGACATATATGTTAAACCTATATGCTACTTTGTGTTACAAAAATGCAACAGCGGAGGATGCACGTGCATGTACGAGCCAGTCTGCCCCACAACAAGATAGAGAAAAAGAAGGCGCGTATTGACTTTGGCGTCGGAGTACGATGGTGGACTCGCGCCAAGATTTTTGTGTACATTTTCACCACGTAAGGATAACCTACTGGCAACACCAGCTGGGAAAATGTCAGAAACTGAGTAAATTATGGAAGTTTGAAGGAAGGCAAGAT
>NC_084620.1:71628933-71633933 GCF_033978795.1 Nerophis ophidion
ACCCATGCCTTGGGCACTAATACACCCTCATACCATCACACATGCTGGCTTTTACACTTTGCGCCTAAAATAATCTGGAAGGTTGTTTTCCTCTCACGACAATATCCAAAACAATTTGAAATGTGGACTCGTCAGATCACAGAACACTTTTCCACTTTGCATTAGTCCATCTTAGATGAGCTCAGGCCCAGCAAAGCCCAGCGGGTGTTGTTGATAAATGGTTTTCGCTTTGCATAGTAAAATTTTAACTTGCACTTAAAGATGTAGCAACAAACTGTAGCTACTGACAGTGGTTTTTTGAAGTTTTTCTGAGCTCATGTGGTGATATCCTTTACACACTGTCAGTTGTTGATGCAGTACCGCCTGAGGGATCGAAGGTCCTTAATATCATCGCTTACGTGCAGTGATTTCTCCAGATTCTCTCAACCTTTTGACCATATTATGGACCAAAGACGGTTATATCCCTAAATTCCTTGCAATCCCTGGTTGAGAATGTTGTTCTTAGACTGCTGGACAATTTTCTCACACATTTCATGGAAGCTGCTTTTCTACCCAATCATGGCACCCGCCTGTTCCCAATTAGCCTCTTCACCTGTAGGATGTTCCAAATAAGTGTTTGATGAGCAGTCCTCAACTGTCTGTCTTTTTTGCCATTTGTGCCAGCTTTTTTGAAACATGTTGCAGGCATCAAATTCAAAATGAGCTAATATTTGCAAAAACTAACAAAGTTTCACAAATGGAACATGAAATATCTTGTCTTTGCAGTCTATTCAATTGAATATAAGTTGAAAAGGATTTGCCAATCATTGTATTCTGTTTTTATTTAGCATGTACTCAACTGTGCCAACTTCTTTTGGGTTTGTACTTTAAACTGTAACTTTACACTTTTTAAGGGTAACAATTTTTTGGGCTAAAAAAAAGCCCAGAAAACACATAGTTAGAAGCTGAATATCTAGCTCGGTTGGTAGAGTGGCCGTGCCAGCAACTTGAGGGTTGCAGGTTCGATTCCCACTACCGCCATCCTAGTCACTGCCGTTGTGTCCTTGGGCAAGACACTTTACCCACCTGCTTCCAGTGCCACCCACACTGGTTTAAATGGAACTTAGATGTTGGGTTTCACTTTGTAAAGCGCTTTGAGTCACTAGAGAAAAAGCGCTATATAAATATAATTCACTTCACAATTCACAATTGATGATGAAAAAGACAAAAAGTCATGACTATGACTAAGTAGATGAGCTCCGATCCCAAGTCGGCAAATTTCTCCATGGCCCAAATTGCGGGACAGCCACCTAATGAGACATAACGAGTGTGACAAGCGACCCCCGATATAAACACCGGGCACTCATGCGGAGACGAGTGTTTCCGTGATGACAGCTGTTAGCGTCGCACCACGACAATGAGTCGGGGCACAAATAGGCCGCCCGTCTTCCCCATAAACATTTATTTAAATATGATTGGCGCGTGGCGGTTAAGGCTCGTCCGCTTATAAAAGTTCAGGTGTCTGTCTCGACCAAATTGATCATAAATAATGACCTTCCTGTTTGCTCAGGGCTGTGGATGTAGCTTAACTTTCTGCTTTTTTTTTGTCCTGTCCAGGTTCTCTGGCAAATCATGTACCAACCCCTTTTCATTATAAGTTGGGAAATTGTGTTAGATGTAAATATAAACAGAATGATTTGCAAATCCTTTTCAAGCCATATTCAGTTGAATATGCTACAAAGACAACATATTTCATGTTCAAACTCATGATCTTTATTTTTTTTTTGCAAATAGTAATTAACTTAGAATTTGATGCCAGCAACACATGCCAAAGTAGTTGGGAAAGGACATGTTCACCACTGTGTTACATCACCTTTTATTTTCATTCAATAGATGTTTAGGAACTGAGGAGGTGGAATACTTTCCTATTATTGCTTGATATACAGCTTAAGTTGTTCAACAGTCCGAGGTCTCTGTTGTTGTATTTTAGGCTTCAAAATTTTCAATCGGAGACTGGTCTGGTCTACAGGCAGGCCAGTCAAGTATGTGCACTCTTTTACTATGAAGCCACGCTGTTGTAACACGTGGTGTGGCATTGTCTTGCTGAAATAAGCAGGGGCGTCCATGACAAAGTTGCTTGAATCACAGTATATGTTGCTCCAAAACCTGTATGTACCTTTCAGCATTAATGTTGCCTTCGCAGATGTGTAAGTTACCCATGCCTTGGGCACTAATACACCCCCATACCATCACAGATGCTGGATTTTAAACTTTGCGCCTATAACAATCCGGATGGTTATTTTCTTTTTTGTTCCCGAGGACACAAATTTCCACAGTTTCCAAAAACAATTTAAAATATGGACTCGTCAGACCACACAACACTTTTCCACTTTGCATCAGTCCATCTTAGAAGATCTCGGGCCCAGAAAAGCCGGCGGCATTTCTGGATGTTGTTGATAAATGGCTTTAGCTTTGCATAGTAAAGCTTTAATTTGCACTTACAGATGTAGCAACAAACTATTAAGTAACAGTGGTTTTCTGAAGTGTTCCTGAGCCCATGTGGTGATATCCTTTAGAAATTGACGTCGGTTTTTGATAAAGTGCCGTGTGAGGGATGGAAGGTCACGGTCATTCAATGTTGGTTTCCGGCCATGCCGCTTACGTGGAGTGATTTCTCCAGATTCTCTGAACCTTTTGATGATATTATGGAGCGTAGATGTTGAAATCCCTAAATTTCTTGCAATTGCACTTTGAGAAAGGTTGTTCTTAAACTGTTTGACTATTTGCTCACGCAGTTGTGGACAAAGGGGTGTACCTCGCCCCATCCTTTCTTGTGAAAGACTGAGCATTTTTTGGGAAGCTGTTTTTATAGCCAATCATGGCACCCACCTGTTCCCAATTAGCCTGCACACCTGTGGGATGTTCCAAATAAGTGTTTGATGAGCATTCCTCAACTTTATCAGTCTTTATTGCCACCTTTCCCAACTTCTTCGTCACGTGTTGCTGGCATCAAATTCTAAAGTTAATGATTATTTGCAACAACAACAAAAAGTTTATGAGTTTGAACATGAAATATGTTGTCTTCGTAGCATATTCAACTGAATATGGCTTGAAAAGGATTTGCAAATCATTGTATTCTGTTTATATTTACATCTAACACAATTTCCCAACTCATATGGAAACAGGGTTTGTAGTTGATGTAGACGCCCGTATGTCTGTACAAATGTACTTTACACAAGTTAAGTGAGGGATACTTCTCTTGTTGCCTTATTTAAATTTGACTTGATTAAATGTATTTCTATTATCATTTGGTGCAGCCGGGCCGGAGCAGGAGGGGATAGAAAGAGGGACAAAAGAAAGAGAGAGGGGGAATATTGTGGGGACGAGAGTGGGATAAGACAGAGAAACAACAACATTAATAATAGCGCAACATCAGCAAATGTACAAATATGATGGTAAAAGTGACAGCAAAGAAGCAATAATAATAATAGAGCATCATTTATACTACAAATGCAGCAATACAAATACCAATAGAAATAGTGCTATTGATAATAAACAATACCAATAATTGACCTCTATTTTCAACAATACAGTTGTTCAAATGCAACGATACATATACGCGATGATGACTAGAGATACAAAAGAAAGCAGAAAATGGAGGGGAGGAAAGAGAAGTAACCTATTTTAACCTTGTAGATTGTTATAGTAACCATAGGTTAAGCTTTGTCAGTGTGCCATGTGTTACCCAGTTTACCCGAGGGTAAAAACATTAATTTTGATGAAAGGTGATTATATGCATGACTGTATGTATGTATATTTATTTGTATATGTACAGTAGGTGTGTATGTATGTTTGCACAGTGTATGCATGTGTACATGCATGTATATATGTATGTATGTTTGCACAGTGTATGCATGTGTACATGCATGTATATATGTATGTATGTTTGCACAGTGTATGCGTATGTACATGTATGTATACATGCATGTTTGTACAGGGAATGTATACTTACAGTATGTTTATATGTATGTTTGTACAGTGAATGTATATGTACATGTATGTGTAAACGTATGTTTGTACAGTGAATGTATACGTACAGTATGGGTAAATGTATGTTTTTACAGTAAATGTGTATGTACATGTTTGTGTATATGTATGTTTGTAATGTGAATGTATGTGTACATGTATGTGTGTGTATATATATATATGTTTGTATAGTGAATGTATATATATATATATATTAGGGCTGGGCAACGATTAAACATTTTAATCGAAGTTAATCGCACTATTTCTCTGATTAATCGCGATTAACTGCATTGTATACGCCAAGCCCAATAATGAATTCCAAAGTAGTGTGTAGTGCACCTTTATTGGAATATTCTCCCACATGAACAAAAGCGCCAAAACATTTGTTGTGCAAACACAATTTAAATCAGTCCTTGTTAAACAGTAGCAGTTAAATAGCATATTTGATGAAAATCAACTCCAAAAATGTAAATACAAACATTTAAGCTTATTGCCACTGCCAGGGTATTTAAGTTATCCTGTTTGTTATGGAAAATAAATATAATCTACATACAAATCTCTGAGCCACAATCATAACATCTGAACAGGCAATTTCTGAGGTAACAGCAGAAACATTTGTTTTTATCAGGGATCCTATGTTTAAAAAACCTATATTATAGGTAGTGGGCTGTTTGAGGGAATTTTGGATCAAATTATCGGGAGTAGCAATATTAAATGGGTTGTACTTGTATAGCGCTTTTCTACCTTCAAGGTACTCAAAGCGCTTTGACACTACTTCCACATTTACCCATTCACACACACATTCACACACTGATGGAGGGAGCTGCCATGCAAGGCGCCAACCAGCAACCATCAGGAGCAAGGGTGAAGTGTCTTGCTCAGGACACAACGGACGTGACGAGGTTGGTTCTAGGTGGGATTTGAACCAGTGACCCTCGGGTTGCGCACGGCCACTCTCCCACTGCGCCACGCCGTCCCCAATATTAATAATGTTG
>NC_084620.1:71638933-71713933 GCF_033978795.1 Nerophis ophidion
CGTGCTATGAAGCCATTGACTTTGTCGCCTACTACAACATGTACTATCTGATTGTCAGTCCAGCATCATGTTGTGTGTGACTTCTGCGGCAACACACACACGACTGCAAGGCATACTGGGTGACACAGAGTACACTAATGCTTGTGATATAAACAACTTTAACACTCTTACTAATATGCACCACGCTGTGAAGCCACACCAATTAAGAACGACAAACACATTTCGGGAGAACATCCTCACAGTAACACAACATAAACGCAACACAACAAATACCCAGAATCCTTTGTATTCATGAAACTTCCTGACTATTTTATACACCCTGCTAGCAGCAAACCCTGCCAGCCCGCGCGTCAGTAAGGTGGGCGGGGCGGGGGGGGGGGGGGGGGAATATATTCAGGGCGTGTCACAGATACAAAGGATTGTAGGTATTTGTTGTGTTGTGTTTATGTTGTGTTAATGTGAGGATGTTCTCCCGAAATGTGTTTGTCAATCTTGTTGAGTGTGGCTCCACAGCGTGGCGCATTTTACTAAGAGTGTTAAAGCTGTTTATATCACAACCAACAGTGTATTCTGTATCACCCAGTGTGCCTTTCAATCCTGAATGTGTAATCGCGGAAGCTGCACACATGTTGCCAGACCAACAATGGGGTCGTACATGTTGTTGAAGTGTTGAAGGTGTCTAAGGCAATGGCTTCACAGCACGCCCATTTTCTTGTCATCAGGATGAACGCTATTGGATAGTCGTGGGAACGTTAGCGGCTCCAATTGTCATCATTACTCTGTGAAACGGGTTTAAATAACTCTGTGAGTGGTAAAGGCGGACAACCTCTGATAGCTCGGTTGGTAGAGTGGCCATGCCAGCAACTTGAGGGTTGCAGGTTCAATTCCCGCTTCCGCCATCCTAGTCACTGCCGTTGTGTCCTTGGGCAAGACACTTTACCCACCTGCTCCCAGTGCCACCCACACTGGTTTAAATGTAACTTAGATATTGGGTTTTACTATGTAAAGCGCTTTGAGTCGCTAGAGAAAAGCGCTATATAAATATAATTTTTAAAAAAAAATGTATTTCAGCGGGCAGGTACGGTTCTGATAAAATGTTGGTTCGGCTGGACGGCGAGTGGATGACGACTTTGGGGATGCGGATGCGGATGATCCATCCATCCATCCATCCATCCATCGTCTTCCGCTCATCCGAGGTCGGGTCGCGAGGGCAGCAGCCTAAGCAGGGAAGCCCAGACTTCCCTCTCCCCAGCCACTTCGTCTAGCTCTTCCCGGGGGATTCCCAGGCCAGCCGGGAGACATAGTCTTCCCAACATGTCCTGGGTCTTCCTCGTGGTCTCCTACCGGTTGGACGTGCCCTAAACACCTCCCTAGGGAGGCGTTCGGGTGGCATCCTGACCAGATGCCCGAACCACCTCATCTGGCTCCTCTCCATGTGGAGGAGCAGCGGCTTTACTTTGAGTTCCTCCCGGATGGCAGAGCTTCTCACCCTATCTCTAAGGGAGAGGAAACTCATTTGGGCCGCTTGTACCCGTGATCTTATCCTTTCGGTCATGACCCAAAGCTCATGACCATAGGTGAGGATGGGAATGTAGATCGACCGGTAAATTGAGAGCTTTGCCTTCCGGCTCAGCTCCTTCTTCACCACAACAGATCGATACAACGTCCGCATTACTGAAGACGCCGCACCGATCCGCCTGTCGATCTCACCATCCACTCTTCCCTCACTCGTGAACAAGACACCTAGGTACTTGAACTCCTCCACTTGGGGCAGGGTCTCCTCCCCAACCCGGAGATGGCACTCCACCCTTTTCCGGGAGAGAACCATGGACTCGGATTTGGAGGTGCTGATTTTCATCCTAGTCGCTTCACACTCGACTGCGAACCGATCCAGTGAGATCTGAAGATCCCGGCCAGATGAATCCATCAGGACCACATCATCTGCAAAAAGCAGAGACCTAATCCTGCGGTCACCAAACCGGAACCCCTCAACGCCTTGACTGCGCCTAGAAATTCTGTCCATAAAAGTTCTGAACAGAATGGGTGACAAAGGGCAGCCTTGGCGGAGTCCAACCCTCACTGGAAATGTGTCCGACTTACTGCCGGTAATGCGGACCAAGCTCTGACACTGATCATACAGGGAACGGGATGCAGATGATATAATTGCCTAGCCGCGCATCTCTAGCAGTTCTGGCCCGGGGGTAGAAACTGTTCTTGAGTCTATTCGTGCGGGTTCGCATGGTTCTGAAATGTCTGGCGGAAGACAGCCGTTGGAAGTGGCTGTTGTCGGGGTGTGGTGGGTCCTTGAGTATTTTGGCTGCCTTCTTCAGGCAGCAGGAGTTGTATAGTTCTTCCAGGGAGGGGAGGGGGCACCCGATGATTTTTTGGGCCGAGTTGCACCCCATACCATCACAGATGCTGGCTTTTCAACTTTGCGCCTAGAACAATCCGGATGGTTCTTTTCCTCTTTGTTCCGGAGGACGCAAAATCCACAGTTTCCATAAACAATTAGAAATATGGACTCGCCAGATCATAGAACGCTTTTCCACTTTTGCATCAGTCCATCTTAGATGAGCAAAGCCGGCTGTGTTTCTGGGTGTTGTTGATAAATGGCTTTGGCTTTGCATAGTAGAGTTTTAACTTGCACTTACAGATGTAGCGACCAACTGTAGTTACTGACAGTGGTTTTATGAAGTGTTCCTGAGCAATTTACACACTGATGTGGGTTGGTCACGGGCATTCAATGTTACGTGCAGTGATTTCTACACATTCTCTGAACTTTTTGATATTACGGACCATAGATGATAAAATCCCCAAATTCCTTGCAATAGCTCATTGAGAAATGTTGTTCTTAAACTGTTGGACAATTTGCTGCCACATTTGTTGACAAAGTGGTGACTCTCGCCCCGTCCTTGTTTGTGAATGAGTGAACATTTCATGGAAGCTGCTTTTATACCCAATCATGGCACCCACCTGTTCCCAATGAGCCTGTTCACACTGCAAAATAGTCAGTCTTCATAAACAGGAAAAAAAAAATACAAAAATGAGGGGTATTTTGTTTGAACTCAGCAAAATTATCTGCCAATAGAACAAGAAAATTTGGCCTTTCCAAAACAAGTAAAATGAGCTCACCTCAATGAACCCCAAAATAGCTTCAAAGTTGTATATTCTCACTAATAACAAGTCTTGTTTCATTGAAAAGAAAACAGCAAAGTCCATTTGGCTGCCATCAGTTTTTAATATGAGACACAATTGTGTCAAAGTCATGATTTTTTTTGTACATCCTTAAAATAAGAAAGTATTACTTTAAAAAAGTAGTTTATACTTCTGAGTGTCAATAACACAGCTTTGCAACACTTCATATTCTACTTTCAAGCATGTTTTACTCAATATAGGTCCTCAAATCTCAGCAACAAGCTGTAATATCTTACTTAAAACAAGTAAAACACTCCAACATACAATCTGATTAGTGGGAAGAATGATCTTGTCAGACAGAAAATAAGCCAATATCACCCTTATTTGACATATTTCATCTTACTTAGATTTCAGTTTTTGCAGTGCACCTGTGGGATGTTCCAACATAAGTGTTTGATGAGCACTCAACTTTCTGAGTCTTTTTTGCCACTTGTGCCTGCTTTTTTGAAACATGTTGCAGGCATCAAATTTCACATGAGCTAATATTTGCGAAACATAACGTTTTCCAGTTAGAACATGAAATATCTTGTCTTTGCAGTCTATTCAATTGAATATCAGTTGAAATATTTGTGTTCGGTTTTTATTCACCATTTACACAACGTGTCAACTTCACTGGTTTCGGGTTTTTTTTTAATGCAATTTAAAAAAATTAATATCTGAGGTTAGTTCCTATTTTTCAAGCGTTTTTACAATGAACTTGAGGTTACATTCTTGGAAATGATTCTTTACAAGGGATCAGACGTACCAAAACACACAACAATGTCACCAAAACAACAATTTCAAATGACAATCAAAATAAATATATGAATTGAATGTGTCATGTTTTGTGGTCACGTTCTGTTTGGTTTTGGACTCGTTGTGCACTATTGTTTATTTTGTCACCATGACAACGCTTCAGTTTCACCTGTTATGTGTTCACGACTCAGGTACCTGATTCAATCACTGCACCACAATTTAATCAAGGGGTGTCCAAAGTGCAGCCCGGGGGCCATTTGAGGCCCACAGCTAGTCGTTTACCGGCCCGCCACACATTCTGCAAAAATGGCAAAACTGATAGTATTGCAAAAATTAAAAAAGTGGATTGAGGTGAAATCTAATGAGAAAAAGTGGCAAAGTTGACACAAAGCTGCCATGCAGGCATTTTTTCCCCTTTTGTCTTTATTTTCTTTTTTTCCATTGCTCAATAAAAAAAAGGACCAAAAAATCTATGTTATAATGAATTATTACTTAAAAATGATCACTTTAAAATGTTTTATGTGGAAAAAAATATTGCATATGTTGTGTGGTTGCCATATAAAAACATCAAAGTTTTGACTAAAGGGCATAAAGCAAACAAAATAATAGTTCAAACTTAAAATGGACAGATATATCGGAAGTTGATCTTGAAATTGAAGTGGTAAAAGTTAAAAAAAAAAACTAATTAAAAATGCATCACTTTATGAGTGGGGAACCTTTCAGAACTCAAATACATTTATTAGGATTTTATTGAACTTTTCACTGTGATTACTCCAAAATATTAAATCATTAAAATCAATGGTGTCCTGCATTATCGATCTTTGAGGGCTTTAATTACTAAATAAAGGAACTCTCCTGAAGGAATCAATGAAGTACTATCTATCTATCTATCTATCTATCCATCCATCCATCCATCCATCCATCCATCCATCCATCCATCTATCTATCTATTCATCTATCTATCTATCTAAGTACTGCATATTTCAGTTTTACTATAAAAAACAAAATTGTCTTTGACAGAAAAGGCATAAAACCTTATTTGTTTTACTTTGTATCCACCTCAAGTTGATATAGAGATTTACTGTAAGCATTAAATAAAAGAAAAATAATAATTTGATTTATTTTTAACATTTTAGTGAGTAACACCCTCTATGCTCCCCAGGAGCCCTAAGGATTAAAAAAAAAATCCATATATTATGGTTTGAAAATGAAAAATATCCAAATGGCCCCCGCATGCATACATTTTCCGTGTGCGGCCCTCTGTGGGAAAAGTTTAGACACCCCTGATTTAATCCAATCCACTTCATTTATATAGCACATTTTAACAAGTTGCCCTATTTAAGCCTGTAGTTGCCAGGCAGTCAGCCTGGCGACATCATGTTCTCCACACCCTTGATATCCGATTGATTACGCGGCCTATGCCATTGCTCTGTTGTTGACTTCTCACGCCACAGTGTTTTGTTTTTATGTCCACAGTTTAGTGAGGTTTTTTTCAGTTCATGTTTCATGTCCTAAGTTGTTTTTGCCTCCGCTTACCTAGTGCGCGCCTTTTGTTTGATCCTTTTGGAGTGATTCATTAAAAGATGTCAGTACCTTAACGCCATGTCCGGTCCAGTCGATTTGCACCAGGGGAAAACAAACCACACCAAAGTCGTCGTCTTGACAGAATGTTGTCATTTTCCAACAATGCTGCACGTAGCAAGTAGTAATGGAAGTGCTAATCTCCTTCTTCTTTTTCATTCCATGCCTTCTCGAATATTGTGACTCTTCCACGCGACCTTTAGCCCACTACTCCAATAGACGACAGCCATCTAAGTTTAAGCCTGCATGCCCTTTGTGTACGTCGGGTGCCAACACACTGATGAACCCCCAAAAGGGGCCACCATAAAACACCCTCTGTTACACGTCGCAATATGAAGATGAGACGGGGGCGGGGGGGCTTTAAATTAGCACTCCATATTTGAGTGTTATTTCCAACCCTTGTAATTTGCAAAGGGAAAGGCCTCTGCAAACACCTTCCTGCTACTCTAAAACTAAGACTTGATTTACCCCACAACGGGAAATAATGTCCTTGCAGCGCGGGTTCAAAAAAGTCAGCTGACAATGCCATGAAACACATTTAAAAAGAGAGGGAAACATTAAAAAGAGCATAGTGCTGATGCAAGCAGCTGCCACTTCTACTGCAAAAAGTCAGTGTTCAAAAACAAGACAAAAAAACAAATACAAAAATGAGAGGTATTTTATTTCAACTACCATATTTCCTTCAATTGCCGCCGGGGTGCTAATTAATTTAAAACCTCTTCTCACTCCGGCACTTACCAAAGGCATGCAGTGAATTTAGGCCTGCGCTTATAAATTTGAGTGTGATGTAAGGATACCATCATGAAAAGTACATTTAATAAAAAAAAAGGTTATTATGGTCTTACCTTTACTTATAAATGAAGTCCATGCTCAGCTCCTTCTGATCAAAAACATCCATAACTTGTTTATAGAAGTCTTCCTTATCTTTCTTCAGTTTTAAAAGTCTCTCTGTCTCAATGGAGATCTTCCTTTATTACCTCCTGCTTCCATTGAAAGTCCAGTTTAAAAACTGTTTTATTTTAGATATGTAATCCTCCAAGTTAAAAGTGCAAGCGAGAGGAAAAAATAAAGGATGGCTGCTCACTCTTGCTGCTTGTTGTCACTTCTTCTGCAGCCGAGTAGTCGCAAGAAGGATCACTAGCGCCCTCTACCACCAGGAGGCGGGAGTCATTTAATGACTCATATTTGACACACGCAGCTACGGTATATTAATAAAACATAGCTGCTTACTGTTCTTTTTAGCATATTCAATAGCTTGGACCTTAAATCCTACTGAATAGCTCTTAATCTTCTTCCCTTTATGCGATTTCAAACGATTGAAATCAGCCTCCTCCATTTTGAAAATGATGACAGGTGAAGTGTCACTCGTGACGTGACGAGTTTGACCCGGCGGAAATTCGAGACATGCGCTAATAAAAATACGATTTTGCGAAACGAGTTTGACCCGGCGGAAATTCGAGACATGCGCTAATAAAAATACGATTTTGCGAAACGAGTTTGACCCAGCATTAATCCTGAGCCGGCGGTAATGCTAAGCATGCGCTAATTATTTTGCGAAACAAGTTTGAACCGGCAGTAATTCTAGGCAGGCGCGTACTAAAGTTCCTTGGGTGAATAATGTACACTCACTACACCGGTAGTTTTTAGCGGTTGCCTAGCAAGTTTACTGACAGATATAAGTAAGAACTTTACACTACTTTATATTAGAAATGGCAACAGCAGGGGATGAATGTCCCGTAACACGAAGACAGAGAAAAAGAAGAAGCTTATCAACTATGGCAGTGGTTTTAACCTTTATTGAGCCAAGGCACCACCAGCAGAAATGACTAAAAAACGAAACTCAGTTGACAGTAAAAAGTCGCAATTGTTGGATATGACTTTAAAGCATAAGCAAGCATGCATCAGTATAGCTCTTGTCTCAAAGTAGGTGCACTGTCACCACCTGTCACATCACACCCTGACTTATTTGGAGTTGTTGACTGTTTTCCCGTGTGTAGTCTTTTAGTTCTTGTCTTGCGCTCCTGTTTTGTTGGCTTTTTCTCCTTTTATGGTATTTTCCTGTCGCAGTTTCATGTCTTTATGTGAGCGATATTTCCCGCATCTACTTTGTTTTAGCAACCAGGAATATTTCAGTTGTTTTTAATCCTTCGTTGTGGGGACATTGTTGATTGTCATGTCATGTTCGGATGTACACTGTGGACGCCGTCTGCTGCTCCACATTAAGTCTTTGCTGTTGTCCAGCATTCTGTTTTTGTTTACTTTGTAACCAGTTCAGGTTTAGTTTCGTTCTACATAGCCTTCCCTAAGCTCCAATGCCTTTTCTTACGGGTACTCACCTTTTGTTTATTTTTGGTTCAAGCATTAGATAACTTTTTTTTTTACCTGCACACTGCCTCCCGCTATTTCCGAAATCTACAAAGCAATTAGCTACGGCTGGCACCTACTGAGTATTAAACGGTTACTCTGCCGAGCGCTAGACAGCACCGACACTCAACAACAACACATTATTTGCAGACTATAATTACTGGTTTGCAAAAAATATTTTTAACCCAAATAGGTGAATTTAAATCATCCCCCACAGCACACCAGACTGCATCTCACAGCTCACACAGAAAATTTTCAGGACTTATGTAGTTCCCAATTACACATCAGCAGGTACCGGAAGGTAAGAAAAGTTGCTTTTGCATAATATTGTGAAACAAAACGCCAGGTAATATGTCTGCTAATGGGTGCCATTTTGTGGCCCTTATACACACACACTGTCAGGCTGGCCCCTGACAGTTTGTCTATGATTTAGTTTTTCCCTCTGCATTTGTCTTTGTTTCCTCTGTGTGTGTGTGTGTAGTGTTTCCTGTCAGCGCTTTTATTTTGTCTGTTTCCTGTGTTTCTCCCTGGGCGCTGTTTACCCTCAGTTGCGGCTGATTGGCATCTGGCTACACCTGGTGTCAATCAGCCCTGTCCTATTTGTACCTGCTTTGTTCTTCCAGTCAGTGCTGGATTATTGTCATGTATTGCATGTCGCTTCTGTATTGTTTTGTTGCTCCTGTCGTGTCATGTCGTTTCAGCGTAGCGGTAAGCTATAATTCGTTAGATGTTTGTAGCTTACTGTTTTTTGGTTCCCTGCTTCCTATTTTGTCTTTGTACAACACGCAACGACTTCTGTTCCCTTGTTCTATTTACGATAGCCTCCATGCTAAGCCTTTTGTTTTTGCTAGCTTCCATGCTAAGCTCCTTTTGTTTGTTATACGCCTCGTGGGCGCTTTTTGTTGTACGCCTTTTGTTTTTTCTTGTGTATTTTTAATTAAATCATGTTTTCTTATTCAATGCCTGCCTCCATCTCTGCATCTTGGGGTTCGACACGAACTAACTCTGACACACGGCGTAGTAATACTTGTATCCCTGATTACGCTAGCCTTAATGAACCGACAATCATCAAGCGTGTGGCTTCAAAGTCGTACTAAAACATTTTGACAAAGTTTTGTCATGTTTTTTATTTTCAATGGAACATTCGGTGTTGTTTACTGGCGTCATATTGCAGTGCACGCATGTCTCTTATGTGTGACTGCCATCTACTGGTCCCACTTATCATTACACCGTGTACCAAATAAAACGGCTTCGAGGTCGGTAAGCACAACCAGATTTTTTCCGTACATTAGGCGCACCGGCTTTTAAGGCGCGTTGTCGATTTTTGAGCAAATGAAAGTATTTTAAGTGCGCCTTATAGTCAGGGAAAATACAGTACGATTTGAACCGGTCCGGACTGCAGACCACAGCTTTTATATCAACTGGAGCAGGACTTCCAGTGTTTGGCATTGAACTCTTCCAGTTCTCTGGCTCCGCTCTGGAGGAAGTTTATTCAAAGTAATCTCCGTCACCTTGCAGCAGATTTCTTTAAACCGTTTGTGCTGATTCCTTCCTTCGCCCTCCTTGAAATAATCGGGCTTCCTGTAGACTAAACATTAAATCGGGGCGGTGCAAAAAAAAAAAAAAATGGCTGTGCGGTGTGTTTTATAGTAATCTGGCAGAGAAAAGAAGTGGAATCAGCGACTTTTCCAGATAAAAGTAACACAGCTTGGCGGATGAGAAAAAGAGAAGAATATATAATATATCCTCCCCTCCCTCGCTGGCTTCTCTGCATATGTTCAGCAAGTTGATTAACGGCCGGGCCAAGCCAAAGCTAATTATTTTATTGAGCGCGGGGACGAGGGAGGATCCCACCTCTGAAGATTTGGCTTTGACTGCAAAATAGTGTGATCAGCCCCCCCTTGGCGGCCAGGTATGGGTGGTCTCATCTCCATCTATCAATAAGCTGCTTAATAGACATACTGGAAATGGGAGGGAATACAATGCTGTTAAAATTTGATTTTTTTTTTTAAGCCCCTACAGTTCAATCTGCTCAGCCCCCCCCCCTCCCCCCTCATCTTTTGGCACTTCCTATTATCCCCCCACCCCTCACCCCCTCGTTCCCCAACATTCTACTCACTGTCCCTTGTCTGCAATTTAAGTGTTTTTTATGATTTGTCTTGTTTTGTCAGAGTAGTAGTTTATGTTTGATTGCATGATATTTAGTCATTTTACAGGATTTGAAAAAGAAAATGACAGCTTTAGAGTATCTCATGTTGACACAAGTTCTTAATGGATATTCATTATTATTGACATCAAAAATTTCATGTTTGTATATATAGATATTTATTAAATAAATTAAATATCACTATATATATATATATATATATATATATATATATATATATATATACTTGAACAGAAATTGCTTGAAAAATATTATTTTTGTATAAATATTTATCAAATCAATTGAATATAACAATATAAATATGTATATATATATGTATATTCTTTTCAAGTATATATATATATGTATATAGATATATATATGTATATATATATATATATATATATATATATATATATATATACTTGAACTTAAAATTAATGCATTAAAAAGATTGTTTGTATAAATATATAATTATTAAAACAATCAAATATAACTATATGTGTATATATATATATATATATATATATATATATATATATACATATATATATATATATATACTTGAACAGAAATTGTACTGCATTGTAATGCTTGAAAAATATGTTTGTATAAATATTTTTAAATCAATTAAATATAACACTATATATATACTTGAACAGAATATACATACATATATATATATATATATATGTATATATATATATGTATATTCTGTTCAATTGCAAGAAATCCCTAAATTTCTTGCAATGTCACTTTGAGAAAGGTTGTTCTTAAACTGTTTGACTATTTGCTCACGCAGTTGTGGACAAAGGGGTGTACCTCGCCCCATCCTTTCTTGTGAAAGACTGAGCATTTTTGGGGAAGCTGTTTTTATAGCCAATCATGGCACCCACCTGTTCCCAATTAGCCTGCACACCTGTGGGATGTTGCAAATAAGTGTTTGATGAGCATTCCTCAACTTTATCAGTATTTATTGCCACCTTTCCCAACTTCTTTGTCACGTGTTGCTGGCATCAAATTCAAAAGTTAATGATTATTCCAAAAACAAAAAAATGTTTATGAGTTTGAACATGAAATATGTTGTCTTTGTAGCATATTCAACTGAATATGGCTTGAAAATGATTTACAAATCATTGTATTCTGTTTATATTTACATCTAACACAATTTGCAAATCATTGTATTCTGTTTAGGGCTTCACGGTGGCAGAGGGGTTAGTGCGTCTGGCTCACAATACGAAGGTCCTGCAGTCCTGGGTTCAATCCCAGGCTGGGGATCTTTCTGTGTGGAATTTGCATGTTGATTGGCAACACTAGTGTGTGAATGTGAATGTTGTCTGTCTAGCTGTGTGGCGAATTGTCCAGGGTGTACCCCGCCTTCCGCCGATTGTAGCTGAGATAGGCGCCAGCGACCCCAAAAGGGAATAAGCGGTAGAAAATGGATGGATGGATGTATTTACATCGAACACAATTGCCCAACTCATATGGAAACGGGGTTTGTAATCTACACTGAAGAGGAGCTTTTTTGAATTGAATTGATGATTGAATTATATTCCGCTTGCACGCCTGCCGCCATGTCTTCTTCTTCATCTACGACCTGGCGCTCCAGTCGACACTAAGAAAGCTCCCTCTGACAAAGAAAAGGGTGGCGAGCGCGTCAAGAAGCACACTTCCATCGCAACGGCGCACAACAAATTGGCTCCATCCTGTCGGCCTCTCCAAATGCTGAGGTTAGGCTTTAATTGTGGCGCCGAGAGCAGGGAAGCGGCGGCGGCGGCTCCGCGACAAAACAGCGGCGCCCGTGTCAGCCGACGTGTTGTGAATAGTTCACATAATACCAGTGTATACACAGCGGACACGCGGGCGGACACCTTTGCTCCCCTCGCCGAATAAGAATCTGACATAAATTCTGCACATATAAAATTAGTAAATGCCACTGAAGCCGTAGTTAAATATCACACAAAACCCTCGGAGGGGAAAGGCGGGGGCTGTTGAGGCGCTGGCAAGTTACCTTTTTTCTTCCTTTTTAAAGGACCGGAAGATGGAAAAAAAAACAAAAGAGCATAGGGAGGTTGCTGGAACTAAGCAGCTGTCATCATCATCCTCTTCATATTGAAGCCATCAAATCCAAAGTGGTTAGGGGTTAAGTGGACTCTCATGGCGACACCCAGTAAAGTTCTTTTCTCCTATGGCGAGGCCAGAGGTTGTTGAAATTAGAACAATTGTTGCAAAGTAAGGACTGGAAGTGCTGCCTCGTCCAGCACATCGTGTCTAATGTTTTCATATCTGGTAATAATTGAGTGTATTTTCCCCCCGGTGCAGGCTTTTTAGTTTTATGGCAGAAGGCATGGCTTGGATTCCTGACCGGGATTCCAGTAAATGACGAGGGAAAGCTGAAAAGGAAAATAGTTGTTTTGGTTGTGTTCGACAAAAACTTAATGTTGCATTGAAGTGCTTTTCATGTTTCAGGGCCAGAGGAGCTTTTCCAGACTATAGAGCACACTGGTATATAAACACATTATATATATATATATGTATTTTTTTTATATTCTTCCATATATTAGCCACAGCAAACTATAAAAACCACAGAAATTTAAGATAAATATATTTTATTGGTTTTTATTTTTGTTTCCAAACGTTGTCTGTAACAAGGCAGTAAAACGGCTGATCATACAAAACTTAGGTCAAAACATTTGATTTTTTTTAACCTTGGAGTGATGAATGAGGAATCCATTCAAGTAGAAACGCCAGATAATACAGCAAATATAACATTTTAGAAAAAAAATACTCTTCCATATATCAGCCACACCAAACTATAAAAAGCAAAGAAATATACGTTGTGAAATTAGTTATTTAAAGAGAGAGATTTTGTAATTGTGTATTTTTCTTTCCAAACGTTTTCTGTAGTCCTTAAAACGGTGTATGCAATTGTTGTCGCAACTGAGTGTGGGAAAAAGAAACAATTACCATTCATATGTGTCATGATCCATGGCATGTATCATGTTTTGTTGTTTTCTGGTAGTTTTGGACTCTCTTGGTTCCTGTTTGTGCACCTCCGGGTTTGTTTTAGTTTCCGTGGGGATCAATTGGGTACACCTGCCTCTGGTGAGTGGCCGCCAGGCTCACCTGTTGTCGACCACTAATCAGAGAGCTATTTATTCACCTCTTTCGCCACACTCGTCCTGGTGTCAGTGTTTGCTGTATGCAACTGTCACCTAGGTTGATTTCTAGTTTCTTGGCTTCTAATTTATGCTTCCGGTGCTAGTTTGGACCTTAGCTTCATGTGTGATCGGCACGTTTTCCCTTCTTCTTGTTTTCTGTTTTTGGTAGGTGTTTTGAAGATTAAATCATGTTCCGCGGTCCGTCTGCATCCCGAGGGAAAGAACCCCGCAGTAAGCTGCGACGTGACAATATGTCCGTTCAAGACTGTTAATAATGAATAGTTTAGCCTTTTTCATACCCACCATTGTTCTCTGTTTGAGTCATTTCACTTAATCAAACCTTTAACGTCCGAGACTACACAAGTACAAAACCCAAAACAAGTGAAGTTTGCATGTTGTGTAAATCGGAAATAAAAACAGAATACAATGATTTGCAAATTCTTTTCTACTTATATTTAATTGAATGGACTGCAAAGACAAGATATTTGATATTCAAACTGAGAAACTTCATTTTTCTTTGCAAATATTCATTAACTTAGAATTTAATGGCAGCAACACATTGCAAAACAGTTTGTCACAGGGGCATTTCTACCACTGTGTTACATGGCCTTTCCTTTTAACAACACTCAGTAAACGTTTGGGAACTGAGGAGAACAAGTTTTGAAGCTTTTATTGCATGATGATCTTAGGTGAGTTTCTGGGTGATGTTGATAAATGGCTTTCGCTTTGCATAGTAGAGTTTTAACTTACACTTACAGATGTAACGACCAACTGAAGTTACTGAAAGTGATTTGCTGAAGTGTTCCTGAGCCCATGTGGTGATATCCTTTACACACTGATGTCGCTTTTTGACACAGTACCGCCTGAGGGATCGAAGGTCACGGACAGTGAATGTTGGTTTTCAGCCTTGCCGCTGACTTGCAGTGATTTCTCCAGATTCTCTGAACCTTTTGATGATATTGCGGACCGTAAATGCTGAAACCCCTACATTCCTCGCAATAGCTGGTTAAGAAATGTTTTCCTTAAACCGTTGGACAATTTGCTCGCGCATTTGTTTACAAAGTGGTGACCCTCGCCCCGTCCTTGTTTGGGAATGACTGAGCATTTCTTGGAAGCTGCTTTTATAGCCAATCATGGCACCCACCTGTTCCCAATTAGCCTGTTCACCTGTGGGATGTTCCAACATAAGTGTTTGATGAGCACTCCTCAACTGTCTCATTCTTTTTTGCCACTTGTGCCAGCTTTTTTGAAACATGTTGCAGGCATCAAATTCCAAATGAGCTAATATTTGCAAAAAAATAACAAGGTTTTCCAGTTCGAACGTTAAATATGTTGTCTTTGCAGTCTATTCAATTGAATACCAGCTGAAGAGGATTTGCAAATCATTGTATTCTGTTTTTATTTAGCATTTGCACAACGTGCCAACTTCACTGCTTTTGGGTTTTGTACTTACCAATATGCAAAACTGCAGAACTCCAACATAGTTATTGTATTTCAAGACTGTGTGAGTACAGTATTTCCTTGAATTGCCGCCGGGTATATAGTATGCGCCTGCCTAGAATTACTGCCGGGTCAAACTCCTTTCGCAAAATATTATTTTTATTAGCGCATGTCTACAATTTCCGCCGGGTCAAACTCGTCACATCACGAGTGACACTTCACCTGTCATCATTTTCAAAATGGAGGAGGCTGATTTCAATCATTTAAAATGGCATAAAGGGAAGAAGATTAAGAGCTATTCAGTAGGATTTAAGGTCCAAGCTATTGAATATGCTAAAAAGAACTGTAAGCAGCTATGTTTTATTAATATACCATAGCTGCGTGTGTCAAATATGAGTCATTAAATGACTCCCGCCTCCTGGTGGTAGAGGGCGCTAGTGATCCTTCTTGCGACTACTCGGCTGCAGAAGAAGTGACAACAAGCAGCAAGAGTGAGCAGCGATCCTTTATTTTTTCCTCTCGCTTGCACTTTTAACTTGGAGGATTACATATCTAAAATAAAACAGTTTTCTAAACTGGACTTTCAATGGAAGCAGGAGGTGATAAAGGAAGATCTCCATGGAGACAGAGAGACTTTTAAAACTGAAGAAAGATAAGGAAGACTTCTATAAACAAGTTATGGATGCTTTTGATCAGAAGGAGCTGCGCATGGACTTCTTTTATAAGTAAAAATAAGACCATAATAACGTTTTTTTTTATTAGATGTGCTTTTCATGATGGTATCCTTACATCATGTCAGGTTCAAACACTGATGACATCTATTAAACAAGACAAAAGGCAAGGAATCAAACAGAGACAGACTTAAATTTGGACTCAGATCTGAGGAGAGATATGGCCTCTGTACACCTTGTACAGTCCTGCACCACGCTCTGATGAAAAAGGTTTTTGTCTCCTCTTTTATTTAGATATTCAATGTTTACACAACAACACATGTCCCAACAGAAATGGGGAGTATGGAAACAGTCGTTGTTTTCGGTCACATTGAAGACAAAAGAAGAAGATGCCTCGGGCTTGGGCTTGTCCTGGATTCAGCTTCGGCTTGAGGTCAATAGAAAACCCCTCTCGCCGCATTCCAACGTACACAGCGGAATCTTCCAAGACCTTGCTTGGTCGAACAAGGAAAGCTCTCAATCTGTTTAAAGGAAACTCAGACAGCGGAAAGTTTTTTGATAATTTACACACAATTTTTCTAAGACATCACACTCAAATTTATAAGCGCATACCTACATTTACCGCATGCCTTTGGTAAGCGCCGGAGTGTGAAGAGGTTTTAAAATAATTAACGCCCCGGCGGCTAGGCAAGGAAATACGGTACTTTGAAATTGGGTGGCGGGGGGGCTACCTTTTCTCAAAACAATTCTCAAAAGCCTCCAATAAGACCAGAATATTTGATCCGGATTTGTCGCCCCTCACTTTTTTTTTTCTTTTTTCCGAAAAGAAAATATATCAGCAAAGTTGGCGACGCTGACCCCGCAGCGGCTGTGTCTTCTTATTCTCTGGCAGAGCATGTGCAAGTGAGCTGCCTTGGATGCCCCAACTAAAAAGAAATGCATGAGAAGCTTTTGCAAACTGTTGCTGTCTGAGCCTGGCTCGGAGCCAGAAGCGTGTGAGGACCCCCCCCCCCCCCCCCCCCCCCCGGCCCCCCCCCCCCCCCGGCCCCCCCTCCCCGCATCTTCATTAATTGACATGCAACATATTGCTGCAGGGTGCTCACAGTTCACCAACTGGGTGTTTACTTCCGCTAAGTGACGAGCAGACGGCCATTAAATCCTGAAAGGCTGCGGCGGAGAACTTTGGCCCCCTTGCTAAAACCCCCCCCACAAGTGATGATGAATTAAGGCGCGTTGTTATCTTACGTGCAGGCTTGATGCGTCTACCTGCTGCGAGGCAGGCAAATGTGCTTGTGGTTTGCAGAGTCAATGTTAGTCCACTGGCGTGCATCAACACTCTGCCTTTTGTTGGAAATGAGGCTGAATAGACGGGTAGCGGGGAGGCGGGGAGGCGGGGTTGTACAGTTGATGGTAAAGGACTCCAAAACATTGAGTGTCCCACATGGAAGCCTTTTGTTTTCCCGCTGACACAAAAAATGTTAACACGTTGCAGGTGTGGCGTAAATAAAATATCGGAATTGGATCTTCAGCATTGTTTCGCTGCATTTGACCGAGAATGCTATTGTTTTTTGTTTTTTTACAGATGCGAGAGGCATTTTCAATCAATCAATCAATCAATCAATGTTTATTTATACAGCCCCAAATCACAAATGTCTCAAAGGACTGCACAAATCACAAATTTTATCTCTCCAATAGTCCCAATTTTACCCCTGACTTGCAATTTCACTGCCTGTTTGTCTCATATTCCAGTGGTTCTCAAATGGGGTACTTGAAAGTATGCCAAGGGGTACGTGAGATTTTTTAAAAATATTCTAAAAATAGCAACAATTCAAAAATTATTTATAAATAAGTTTATTGAATAATACTTCAACAAAATACGAATGCAAGTTCATAAAGTGTGAAAAGAAATACAACAATGCAATATTCAGTGTTGACAGCTAGATTTTTTATGGACATGTTCCATAAATATTGATGTTAAAGATTTCTTTTTCTGTGAAGAAATGTCTAGAATGAAGTTGATGAATCCAGATGGATCTCTATTACAATCCCCAAAGAGGACACTTTAAGTCTATGGCTCTAGAACCAGATGTGGCTCTTTTGATGACTGCATCTGGCTCTCGGATAAATCTGAGGTGACGCTGCTTAACACGATAAGTCATGAATAATTCCACTTGTAATCAAAGTGTTAAAAATAACGATCAAAATAGAAAACATGCTCATGCATTTGAATCTACCGCACTTGTTCAAGAATTTGCATTAAGGGTAAGAAGTGATTTATTTATTATGGGTTAGTTTAGGACTTGCCCTCCTGGGGGTTCTTCAGACCACCAAGCACCGACATGAGAGCCTGTTTCAGGGTTACAATATTTTTTTATTTTTCAATAAGTCTCTCGGTTGGTTTCCAGCAATAGTCTTTTTCTTCCGTTCTCGCTCGCGCTCTGGCTCCAGCTCCAACCCCATCTCTCCTCCTGGCTGCTGCTTATAAACAGAGCGACAGGTGATTAAATAACAAGGCCCAGGTGGGCCATCTACATACCTGTCGCTGATTTCGAGGCTGGTCCTGGCAACACCCTGCTTCGCTGCAGGCCCGCAGGCCACGCCCCCTCCACAGTTAGCTTCAGAATAACAATGTTATTACAAAGAATAAGAGACCTGTTATACTCTAGAAATGTTGGTCTTACTTAAAAATGCACACGTTTAGTTGTGTTCAGTGTTAAAAAATATTTTATGGCTCTTACAGAAATACATTTTAAAATATTTGGATTCTTGGCTCTCGCAGCCAAAAAGGTTCCCGACCCCTGATCTAAGTTAATGATTACTTATATGTGTAGAAATCTTTATTTATAATTGAATCACTTGTTTATTTTTCAACAAGTCTTTAGTTATTTTTATATCTTTTTTTCCAAATAGTTCAAGAAAGACCACTACAAATGAGCAATATTTTGCACTGTTATACAATTTAATAAATCATAAACTGATGACATAGTGCTGTATTTTACTTCTTTATCTCTTTTTTTCAACCAAAAATGCTTTGCTCTGATTAAGGGGTACTTGAATTAAAAACATGTTCACAGGGGGTACATCACTGAAAAAAGGTTGAGAACCACTGTCCTATTCAACCAAGAACCTTATTGTTTTTTTTTTACGACAAAAACCCAAACCAGTGAAGTTGGCGCGTTGTTGAATTCATAAATAAAAACAAAATACAATGATTTGCAAATCCTTTTCAACTCATATTCTATTGAATAAACTGCAAAGACATGATATTTAATGTTCAAACTGGAAAACTTTAAAGGCCTACAGAAATGAGATGTTCTTATTTAAACGGGGATAGCAGCTCCATTCTATGTGTCATACTTCATCATTTCCCCATATTTTTGCTGAAAGGATTTAGTAGAGAACATCCACCATAAAGTTGGCAACTTTTGGTCGCTAATAAAAAAGCCTTGCCTGTACCGGAAGTAGCAGACGATGTGCGCGTGACATCACGGGTTGTGGAGCTCCTCACATCTGAACATTGTTTATAATCATGGCCACCAGCAGCCAGAGCGATTCGGACCGAGAAAGCAACGATTTCCCTATTAATTTGAGCGAGGATGAAAGATTTGTGGATAAGGAAATTTAGAGTGAAGCTCTAGGGGGAAAAAAAGGCGATTGCAGTGAGAGCGATTCAGATGTTATTAGACACATTTACTAGGATAATTCTGGAAAATCCCTAATCTTCTTATTGTGTTACTAGTGTTTTAGTGAGATTATATAGTCATACCTGAAAGTCGGAGGGGTGTGGCCACGGGTGTGTTGAGGGAAGTCACGAAGCTGCAGCAGGACAGAAGCTCCGGTAAGAGGCGACTTATTACCACAATTTTCTTACCAAAAACTGCCGGTTGACATGTAGTCAAAATCCATGTTCGCTTGACTGTTTTGATCCATAGTAAAGCTTCACCTCCGGGAATTTGAAACAAGGAAACACAGTGTGTTTGTGTGGCTAAATGCTAAAAGCTTCCCATCTACATCTTTCTTTTTTGACGTCTCCATTATTAATTGAACAAATTGCAAAAGATTCAGCAACACAGATGTCCAGAATACTGTGGAATTATGCAATGAAAAGAGACGACTTTTAGCTGTAAGTGGTGCTGGGCTATGTCCCCTCCAACCAATGACGTCACAAACACGCGTCATCATTCCGCGACGTTTTTAACAGGAAACTCTGCGGGAAATTTAAAATTGCAATTTAGTAAAGTAAAGCGGCCGTATTGGCATGTGTTGCAATGTTAATATTTCATCATTGATATATAAACTATCAGACTGTGTGGTGGCTAGTAGTGGCTTTCAGTAGGACTTTAAGAAAATATTAGCTCATGCAACATGTTTCAAAAAAGCTGGCACAAGTGGCAAAAAAGACTGAGAAAGTTGAGGAATGCTCATCAAACACTTATTTTGGAACATCCCACAGGTGAGCAGGCTCATTGAGAACAGGTGGGTGCCATGATTGGCTATAAAAGCAGCTTCTCCATGAAATTCTCAGTCATTCAGAAACAAGAACGGGGCGACGGTTTATCACTTTGTCAACAAATGCGCGAGAACGCCATTTTTTTTGCAAATGATCATTAACTTAGAATTTAATAGCAGCGACACATTGCAAAAAAGTTGGCATCGGGGCATTTTTACCACTCTGTTACATGCCCAACACTCAGTAAATGTTTGGGAACTGAGGAGACACATTTTTGAAACTTTTCAGGTGGAGTTCTTTCCCATTCTTGCTTGATGTACAGCTGAAGTTGTCGGGGTCTCTATTGTCATATTTTAGGCTTCATAATGCGCCCCACATTTTCAATGGGAAACAGGTCTGGACTACAGGCAGGCCAGTCTAGTACCTGCACTCTTTTACTATGAAGTGGCTTGGCATTGTCTTGCTGAAATAAGCAGGGGTGTCCATAATAAGGTGGTTTGGATGGCAACATATGTTGCTCCAAAACTTGTATCAGCATTAATGGTGCCTTCACAGATGTGTAAGTTACCCATGCCTTGGGCACTAATGCACCCCCATACCATCACACATGCTGGCTTTTACACTTTGCGCCTAGAACAATCCGGATGATTCTTTTCCTCTTTGTTGGGGGGACACGATGTCCACAGTTGCCAAAAAACCATTTGAAATGTGGACTTGTCAGACCACAGAACACTTTTTACACTTTGCATCAGTCCATCTTAGATGAGTTTGGTTTCATGCGAAGCCATCTGCGTTTCTGGGTGTTGTTGATAAATGGTCGTAGAAAATGGATGGATGGATGTACTGATTGTAATGACTCGAAACACAGTGATGGATCAGACTAAATAATTCCCTGCTGTGAGACGTTGTATCATGATTACAGATGTCCTATAATATTATTGGCCTGTAAATGCTTTATAATGTAATATCGGAAATGATTGGTTTCAAAAAGTTCAATTAATGACTTTTTAAAATGTCGCTCTACTGAGTGGGACACGGGCGTAGGGAGAAGTACAGAGCGCCAATAAACCTTAAAGGCACTGCCTTTGCGTGCCGGTCCAATTACATAACATCTGGGGCTTTTCACACAAACAAGTGAATGCAAACATACTTGGTCAACAACCATACATTTCACACTGAGGGTGGCCGTATAAACAACTTTAACACTGTTACAAATATGCGCCACACTGTGAACCCACACCAAACAAGAATGACAAACTGCATTTCGAGAGAACATCCACACCGTAACACAACAGAACACATACCCAGAATCCCTTGCAGCACTAACTCTTCCGGGAGGCTACAATATACAAGGTTTTGCGCTGCCGAACATGCTCCTCTGCTCTGTTGCTTTCCATTCCGAGGGGTGGGGGCGTGGTTGGCGAAGGAAGGGACGTGGGGCGGTAATCCACATTTTCTCTTATTAACCCTTGAAACTTCTAACTAAACATGGAAGTGTAGCACCTCTCCTTTAAATGCAAGTGCTCCTAAAGCAGAAATATACATTTTGTGTTTTTTTGATCTTCTTTTTAAAAGCATGTTTGTATCTTTTTTGTGTTGAGCTGTTTCAAAAAGTGATGTGCGAGTGTGCGATGTAGTGATGGGCGTGCACAAGTACTCTTGTCTCATCGCCCGCATCCATTAGCCAAAATGTTATTGTTACTCCTATTGATTTGTGATTAGAAAAAACCCACGCCGTCGGAAAAAAGTAGAGAGCGCTAAAGAGGACGTGCTAAATAATACAACAAATTACACAACTGTGCCAGGAGAAGCGCTTTGGAGATATCTATTATTTACACAAACACAGTGTCAGAGTAAGCAGTTTGTTTACTAAATACGTGTTTGGGAGCACACCTGCATTATTCATGGGGGGGGGGCTTGTTTGTTGGCGCCACGCAAGCGCCGCCAAACGTGTCGGTGCAGGCGCTTCCCCGCGCATTAAAAAATAAAACTAGTGCGAGCCTGCGAAAAAAGTGCATCAATATTGCAATGTTGTCTCTGGTATGTGTTTTGTGTGTGTGCGTGTTTGCGTAGGGCTCCTTTAGTTGTTGTTGTTGTTGTTGTTGTTGTTGTTAAACCTCTGCTGGCGCACGCTCTGGGGGAAATGCATGTTTATATTTACAATATAATCATTTCAATTCAAAATGTTTTGTATTCATTTATTGAAAACAATATATTTTAATTTTTTATAATATGTAATAAAAAATGGCATATATGCAGGCAGAAAAATAGTTTTAATTTAAATTTGTATTTTACTGTTTTTATTTATTTTTTAAAACCACAAAACAATAAAAACGAATAATTTTTTTTGTATTATGTTTTGACCATTGTTTTAATGCATCCTCTGAGTTGCTTCTCCATCAAACACATCATCAGCAGCTTTTCCCTACTTTGATAATAAATGGTGGTCGGATTTTATTCCAGGTTTACTCTGGCATTCACTACGCCAACTCACTGTGTTTATTTTAGTAAAAAAACAAACAAAAATAAAAATTAAGAAGTTTAAATAGATGTATTCAAATTGCCTCACTTTTTGCACTTTGTTGTAAACTTGTCTCGATACCAATATTTTGTTACCGGTCCTTAAATGTATTTCGATACTTTTTGATACTTTTCTAAATAAAGGGAACCAAAAAAAAATTGCATTATTGGCTTTATTTCAACAAAATAAATCTTAACGGTACATTAAACATTTGTTTCTTATTGCAATCGAAGAACAAGGTTTCGCTTAAATAAAATATCAGTAACATACAGTTGTGATCAAAATTATTCAACCCCCACACAATTTTGGTGTTTTAGCAAGTTGGATATTTATTCCGTATTTCGTTTATAGTCATATCAAATAAAGATGTGTCAAATAGACGAATGCAACTTCAATTGTAAGACTGTATTTTACAAAATAGCAAAAAAGGACATTTTTCTTAATATCTCATTGACAAAATGATTGAACCCCCTAGTTCCATGCATCTTTAGTACTTAGTAGAACAGTAATGACATCCTTCAAAGGTGATACATAAGCTTCTTGCAAGCATCTACAGTATTTTAGCCCATTCCTCTTGGGCAAAGGCCTCCAGTTCATTCATATTCTTGGACTTGTGTGCTGCAACTGCCTTCTTCAAGAGGATTTAGGTCTGGCCACTCCAGAGTCTTCCAGCCCTTCTTCTGCAAGCACTCTGATGTTGATTTGGAGGTATGCTTGGGATCCTTGTCCTGTTGGAAGGTCCAACGTCTCCCAAGCCTTCATGACATTTGCAGCTAATATATCCTGCTAGGAAATAGAATTCATAATGCCTTGAACGCGCTGGAGATTCCCGGTACCTGAGACAGAGAAACAGCCCAGGAGCATGATTGACCCCCCACCATGCTTAACAGTAGGCGAGGTGTTCTTCTCCTTGTAAGCTTCATTTTTCCTCCTCCAGACATAACGTTGATTCATAGGCCCAAAGAGTCCCACTTCTGTCTCATCACTCCATAGAATAGTTTCCCAAAACCTTTGGAGTTTGTCCAGATGATTTTTGGCATACTGGAGTCTATTTTTCTTGTGCCTGGTAGTCAGAAGTGGGGTGCGCCTGGGAGTTCTGGCATGGAGGCCTTCATCTCGTAGTGCGCGCCTTATTGTCTGGGACGAAACCTGCGTTCCCCCCTCTGCAATGTCCTGTTGTAGTTCCTCAGCTGTTACCCGGGGGGTGTTTCACCACTGTACGCTTCAAATACCGGACAGCAGTTGCACACAGCATCCTCTTTCTACCACGCCCAGGTAGTGTTTCCACTGTGCCTTTAGCTTTAAACTTGCGAATTATGCTTCCAACTGAGTCTCTTGGAATGTGTAATGTCTTTGCTATTTTCTTATATCCATATCCTTTCTTATGAAGAGAAATTACCTCCTCTCTTGACTTCTTTGACCACTCCCTGGACTTCACCATGTTGCAAATACACCATTGACCATCTACAAGAAACTGTGCGTCACACTCTTTTTCAATCAGTTTAATTGTTGCTCATTATGGTTCTAAGCACATCTACAGGTGTTTTCAACACCTGATTGAAAAGACCTTATTCAAATTCTGTTCTTAATAGTTATGATCTTGAAGGGGTTGAATAATTTTGTCAATGAAATATTAAGAGAAATGACCCTGTTTGGTATGTTACAAAATATAATGTTGTAATTCAAGTTGCATTTGTCTATTTGATGCATCTTTCTTTGATATGATTATAGTGTTTGATTTTTTTATTAATGTTTAAACAGAGATGACCAGAACAGAAAAACAGCAATAAACTTTTATTTTTTTTTCAAAAAGAGAAAAATTAAATAAAATCAAATAAAGCTAAAATGGAAATAACAATACTTATACATAGAAGAGAAAGAACAAACATCCACCCCAAAAAGGAACACAAAAACAAACAAACAAAACAAAAGGAAAAAAAAACTAAACTAAACCTTGCTTAGACTGTCACTTATACAGTAATGCCATAAAACATAAATATACTGTACATAGACCTTCATTATGTAAACCAACCAGAATACTGTTAAAAAAATAAAAATCCCTGTTGTACCTTTGTTGATGGTTGGTCAAAAAAGGTCATAAAACACCTCCACACCCGATACAACTTCCTTTCAGACCCCCTCATCACAAGTCTAATTTTCTCTAGTTTGAGATGATATAAAAGGTCTTTTAGCGAGTGTGAAACTGTGGGTGGGGCAGCTTCCTTCCATTTCAAGAGGATCAAGCGGTTGAAAAGGCAATGAGCCTTCGACCACCGCCAGGTAATCCTGACCCATCCCCAGTGAGCCCAAAAAGCAGCAAGAGAGGATTCAATGTCATGTTAACACAAGAGAGTGCTTCACATACACCTTCCCAATATTTCTGTGTTTTGGGACAGGTCCACATCTGTATTTTGGGACCGGTCCACATCATGTGTATTAAAGGGGCTTCATCGGCTTTACATTTCTCACATGTTGGATCAATATCAGGCTACATTTTAAAGAGCTTAGATTTAGAAATAGCACTTTAAACTGAATTAGAGCGTGCCTCGCACACATGGAGGATGAAATAATTTGTTTTAGAACTTTAGTCCATTCTGCTTCAGCGATACGGACTTTGAGATCTTGTTCCCAAGCCTCTTTGATAACCGACATGAAGGGAGAGCCCAAACCAGACATCAAGCGCAACATTACAGAAATTACTTTTTTTTGGGTTGGGTTAAAAGATATTACCTGGTGTATGACATTATCAGGAAGCTTGGCAGGGGAGGCAGACACAAAGTGCCTGACTTGTAAGTATCTGAAAAAAGGAGAGGGTGGTCATTTATATTTAACAGATCATTGTTTCAAGGAAGCAAAAACATCCATCCATCCATTTTTTACCGCTTATTCCCTTTTGGGGTCGCGGGGGGCGCTGGCGCCTATCTCAGCTACAATCGGGCGGAAGGTGGGGTACACCCTGGACAAGTCGCTACCTCATCACAGGGCCAACACAGATAGACAGACAACATTCACACACTAGGGACCATTTAGTGTTGCCAATCAACCTATCCCCAGGTGCATGTCTTTGGAGGTGGGAGGGGCCTATCCCCAGGTGCATGTCTTTGGAGGTGGGAGGAAGCCGGAGTACCCGGAGGGAACCCACGCAGTCACGGGGAGAACATGCAAACTCCTCACAGAAAGATCCCGAGCCTGGATTTGAACCCAGGACTGCAGGACCTTCGTATTGTGAGGCAGACGCACTAACCCCTCTGCCACCGGAAGCAAAAACATTTCCAAAATAAAGATCTTGGAACGTTTTCAGCCCCTGCCTTTCCCACATCCTAAATGTAGCATCCAGCAATGATGGAGGAAAGAATGTGTTTGATGCTATTGGGCTGGAGAGACTCATAAGTTGGAGTCCAAAATGTTTTCTAAAGTGTGTGTTTATTTTAATGGAGTTATGAACCATAGGATTATTGAGTTTTGTGTTTGGAGGAAGTGGAAGTGCCGCACCAATGAAAGCAGACAGGGACGAGGGTCTACATGAAAGTTTCTCCATTTCCACCCACGCTGGTACGCTAGAATCCGAGTGATGATGTGACCAAAAGGATAGAACACAAAGTAATATTTCCCAAAATGTGGGAGTGCAAGGCCACCATCCTGCTTTAGCTTCTGCAAGTGTTCTTTACCCAAACGGGGTTTCTTGTTGTTCCAGATAAAAGATGATATCATTGAGTCCAGCTTTTTAGAATAAGCATTGGAAATGAATAGAGGGAGGTTCTGAAAGAGATATAAATACTTGGGTAAGACCACCATTTTGACTACATTCACTCTCACTACCAGCGAGAGTGGAAGAAATGACCAGCTGTTTAAGTCCTGTTGAACTTTGTGTTTTAGTGTATTCAACTTATTTTTAAAGAGGTCACAAACATTCCTTGCTACAGTGATCCCAAGGTAGACAATGCTGCTAAGGGCCAATTTAAAGGGTACTGTGGTGTTTTGTAGTGTTGTGGTGCTCATATTCAGTGGCAGTATTTCACTCTTCTGTGGCTTCACTTTATATCCTGAGATTTCTCCAAATGTTGCGAGGAGGTCCAGAATAAGGGGAATAGTAGTCTCAGCTTTGGACACAAATAATAACAGATCATCAGCGTCTAGACTCCCTTTTTAGACCAGTTGATCTGCCGTTTCTTTTCTTTTTCTTCTATGTCCCACTCTCCCGTGTGGAGGGGGTCCGGTCCGATCCGGTGGCCATGTACTGCTCTCCTGTGTATCGGCTGGGGACATCTCTGCGCTGCTGGTCCGCCTACGCTTGGGATGGTTTCCTGCTGGCTCCGCTGTGAACGGGACTCTCGCTGCTGTGTCTTGGATCCTCTTTGGACTGGACTCTCGCGACTGTGTTGTATCCATTGTGGATTGAACTTTCACAGTATCATGTTAGATCCGCTCGACATCCATTGCTTTCCTCCTCTCCAAGGTTCTCATAGTCATCATTGTCACCGACGTCCCACTGGGTGTGAGTTTTCCTTGCCCTTATGTGGGCCTACCGAGGATGTGGTAGTGGTTTGTGCAGCCCTTTGAGACACTAGTGATTTAGGGCTATATAAGTAAACATTGATTGATTGATTGATTGATAATGACAACTTATGCTCTGTGCCGAACCTTGTAATGCCGTGTATAGAGTGCTTATTTCTTATTGCTGTGGCTAGCGGCTCAATAGCTATGGCAAAGAGAAGAGGGCTAAGTGGACATCCCTGACGGGTGCCACCATGCAGTCTGAAGGTTTTTGAATAATGGTTATTCGTCAGTACCATTGCCGAAGGGCAAGCATACAATAATCTCACCCATGCAATGAATATATCACCCAACCCAAAGCTACGCAGAGTCTCAAACATTCCACTCTGTGGAATGTTTGAGACTCTGCGTCCATGGAGAGAAGGCATTCAGAGTCACTTTGACATTGATTGTATATAATATTAAACAACCCACGGACATTAAAGAAAGATGGCCTGTCTTTAACAAAGCCGGTCTGGTCTGGGGATATAATATATGGCAAAACGCTTTCCAGGCGGCGAGCTAATATCTTGGACAACATTTTGTAATCACAGTTCAAGAGTGAAATTGGCCTGTAAGAAGCACAATCTAGGGGATCTTTGTCTTTTTTCAGGAGCAGCGTTCTACAAGCTTGATTTAGTGTGTCTGGGAGAGTACCTTTGTTTACAGGTGTTAATTGTTTACAGAATGCTGCGTAAAAGTCACTCGGCAGGCCATCAGGGCCATTTCCTGGGTTGTAATGATTTGATGGCCTCCACAATCTCCTGCATCTGCATTGGTGCGTCCAAGGTCGTGACCTGATCTGGAGACAAAGTTGGAATAGGCAGATCTCTAAAGAAGTTTGATGCAAAGGAAGGGTCACAAGAATTATTTGAGCTATAAAGATTGTAATAATAACTTTGAAATGCCTCATTTATTCCTAACGGGTCAGAAACAATCTCGCCATCCTGCGATTTCACCCCCTTGATTACTTGCTTGGTTTTAATTCAAATTTGTATTTTACTGTTTTTATTTATTTTTTAAAACCACAAATAAATAAAAACAAATAATTTTTTTTGTATTATGTTTTGACCATTGTTTTAATGCATCCTCCCAGTTGCTTCGCCATCAAACACACCATCAGCAACTTTTCCGTACTTTATTAATAAATGGTGGCTGGATTTTACTACGGGTTTACTCTGGCATTCACTGCGCCAACTCGCCGTGTTTATTTTAGTATAAAAACAAACAAAAATAAAAAAAAAATTGTATAATTTCAATGTATTTTTAAAATTAATTGCAATCTTATAATATGTAATAAAAAATATTTTACAAGATTACTTTGGCATTCACTACGCCAACTCGCGGTGTTTATTTTAGTATAAAAACAAACACAATTAAAAAACTTTTTATCATTTCAATTTATTATTTAAATTAATTGCAATTTTATAATATGTAATAAAAAATTGCATATATGCAGGCAGAAAAATACTTTTCATTTAAATTTGTATTTTACTGTTTTTATTTATTTTTAAAAAACACAAATAAATAAAAACGAAGACATTTTTTTGTATTATGTTTTGACCATTGTTTTAATGCATCCTCTAAGTTGCTTCTCCATCAAACACACCATCAGCAGCTTTTTTTACTTTAATAATACATGTTATACCGGGTTTACTCACGGTGTTTATTTTAGTAAAAAAAAAAAATAAAATAAATTAAAACAAACATAATTTCAATGTAATAAAATATAGCACACATGCAGACATAAAAATACTTTTAATTTAGATTTACATTTTACCATTTTTATTTTTTTTTAAATAGCAAAATAAATGAAATCGAGGAAAATGATTTGTATTTTTTTTCATCTTTTGAACGCTTCCTCCCAGCGTCCTTGCAAGCCCGACTCCCTTTAAAAATGAATCCTGCGTTTCCAACCGCCGTGTAGCACATGGGGTTCAGGTGAGAGATTGTGGTCTCTTCCCGCCTTCCGGGCATCTCAAGCTCCATTTAATCCAAATGCCAATTTGCGGGGCGCAAATAGGGAAGGAGCCGCAGCTGCCGCCTCCCCCCTTGTTTGGCTGCACAAAGTTTTCTGGCTATTATTAATATATTTTCTTAAAACACAGCTTGGTGCATCTTTAATTGGAGAGGAGGGAGCTGTCCGGAGGTGTGTTGGTTGTCAGTCACTGTTTAGGTCGCCCTCGGGGCCCCCTGGCACTCCTGCGGGTATCAAAGTGCTGCTAATTAGATGCGGGCCCCAGCGTACGGCCCCTCCACGTCACGGGGGCCAACTGAGAGCTGCTGCCGTCCTCCCCGTGCCTTTGAGAATGCTGCTGCTTGCACTAATTAGCCATTGTCCAATTGACTCCATGTTTCATCCACCCCCACCCCCACCCCCTATATTTATGGTTTCATATCGGCCCTGCCCACGCCGTCTTTGCCCGGCCTAATTAATCTTATGGAAATCTCCTCCAGCCAAGGTTGGCCTGCGATGTTTGTCATTTGATTTGGGAATGATAAAAGTGAAAGCCGGCTATCCCCCTCCCCGACACTCGGGAGCAGCGTGGGGGCTATCAATCTTCCCCCGCGTGCCCAGAAAACTGATATCCCAGAAAATTAACTTCAATTAATAACAGAAATCCCCCCGATGCGGCAGCCGAGGCACGCCGGGTTATTTTATTTTTTTCTTCAAAGATGTCTTCCTGCACGTCTCACGCTGGGGAGAGGCTCTTTTTTATTCCTCTTTGTCATTAGCCAGCATTTAAATAAGCCTTTTCAGGGCTGCGGACGTGTAATCAAATAGTATTTCCCTTCTGTTCATAGTCGCCATTGGTGTGGTTTCTCTTTTAACAAGCGAAAATCTTTTAATTTTCTCAAAACTCGACAGTGCGCCTTAGAATTCTGGTTGTGCTTACCCACCTCGAAGCTATTTTATATGGTACATGGTGAAATGATAAGTGCAACCCGTACATGGCAGTCACACATAAGAGATAGGTGTGGACTGCACTATGATGGCAGTAGCACGCAAAAGAAACGTGCAGACTGCAATATGATGGCAGTCACACATAAGAGAAATGTGAGGACTGCAATAAGATGGGAGTCACACATAGGAGACACGTGTGGACTGCGATATGATGGCAGTCACACATAAGAGAAATGTGAGGACTGCAATAAGATGGGAGTCACACATAGGAGACACGTGTGGACTGCGATATGATGGCAGTCGCACGTAAGATAAACGGGTAGACTGCAATATAATGACAGTCACACATAAGAGATACGTGCAAACTGCGATATGATGGCAGTCACACATAAGAGAAATGTGAGGACTGCAATAAGATGGCAGTCACACATAGGAGACACATTTGGACTGCAATATGTTGACAGTCGCACATTAGATAAACGTGTAGACTACTATAAGATGGCAGTCATGCATAAGACGTGTGGACTGCGATATGATGGCCATCACGGATAAGAGATACGTACGGACTGCGATATGATGGCAGTCACACATAAGAGAAATGTGTAGACTGCAATATGATGGCAGTCACACATAAGAGAAATGTGTAGACTGCAATACCATATATGCACTTTTGGCTGGAACCTAGCAGATAGCTGATTGCTTGAAGCTCGCATACATGGCACTGATCTACAGGTGACGGCCAGGGTGCAATCGCTATCTGGCAACTAGCACCCTAATCGCTAGCTGTCTTAAAATGCTAACATGCACGCATTACGCACAAAACTGGTCTGGAGAAATTGCATAAACAGGAAGTGCAACCCCTGTTTAGCCTTTATCTTAAAAAAGCACACTAAAACATTTACAAATTAAAACGGAATAAGATAGACATTAAAGGGGAACATTATCAGCAGACCTATGTAAGCGTCAATATGTACCTTGATGGTGCAGAAAAAAGACCATCTATTTTTTTAACCGATTTTCGAACTCTAAATGGGTGAATTTTGGCAAATTAAACGCCTTTCTGTTTATCGCTCTTTTTGCGATGACGTCAGAATGTGACGTCGCCGAGGTAACACAGCCGCCATTTTTATTTTCAACACATTACAAACACCGGGTCTCAGCTCTGTTATTTTCCGTTTTTTCAACTATTTTTTGGAACCTTGGAGACATCATGCCTCGACGGTGTGTTGTCGGAGGGTGTAACAACACTAACAGGGAGGGATTCAAGTTGCACCACTGGCCCCAAGATGCCAAAGTGTCTGCCGCCAGACCCCCATTGAATGTGCCAGAGTGTCTCCACATTTGACCGGCGATGCTAAGGCAGACATGGCACAGAGATGTATGGATAACCTGCAGATGCATTTCCAACGATAAAGTCAACGAAATCACAATGGTGAGTTTTGTTGATGTTGACTGCCAGCTAATCGATGCTAACATGCCACGCTAATCGATGCTAACATGCTATTTACCGGCGGTGCTAAAGCAGACATGGCACAGAGATGTATGGATAACTTGTAGATGCATTTGCAACTATATTACGTTTCCTTCCACCCACATTTCATGCGAAACAAACACTTACCAATCGACGGATTTAAGTTGCTCCAGTGTCACAAGATGCGAAAGTCCTGATCGTTTGGTCCGCACATTTTACCAGCGATGCTAACGCAGCTATTCGGCCATGCTATGGCTATGAATAGCGTCAATAGCTATTCGCTCGATAGCTTCAGTTTCTTCTTCAATACTTTCATACTCCAACCATCTGTTTCAATACATGCGTAATCTGTTGAATCGCTTAAGTCGCTGAAATCCGAGTTTGAATCCGAGCTAATGTCGCTATATCTTGCTGTGGTATTCCCATTGTTTGTTTACACTGGCAGCACTGTGTGACGTCACAGGGAAATGGCCAGTGGCATCGCAAATAGCGAAAATCAAGCACTTTAAAGCTTTTTGTTAGGGATATTCCGGTACTGGTAAAAGTTTGAAAAAAAATACAACAAGCCACTGGGAACTGATTTTTATTGTTTTTAACCCTTTTGAAATTGTGATAATGTTCCCCTTTTAAAACCTGGACCTGAAGTCACAATGAAAAGTTCAAATGGTTACATCCCTACTACTAATTAGCTACTACTAATTAGGCCCCACCCCTCTCAACTTTAAAGGGCCACCGTCCAGTGTGCAAGACAACCACAGGACTCAAAGGAGTTTTTCCCCTCAGTATGCATGTCTCCCATCTTCTCATGACTGCATTTTATACAACCTGCCTTTCATGTCTTCTGTATGCAGTGTGACTGAAGTGTTAATTGATGTTGTCATAGCAACAGGTCTGGTACATACAGTCCACCGAGGACCACCCGCAGTGCAGTGGCATCTGGTTGTTATGTCTGATGATGAAGTGAAAGTAGACCCAAAACGTTGTGTAAATGAAAAATAAAAACAGAATACAATGATTTGCTAATCCTTCTCAACTTATATTCACTGCAAAGACAAGATATTTAATGTTCACACTGAGAAACTATTTTTTTTGTGCAAATCATTGACTTAGAATTGCAAAAAAGTTGGCACAGGGGCATTTTTACCGCCGTGTTACATGGCCTTTCCTTTTAACAACACTCAGTAAAACGTTTGGGAACTGAAGAGAGCAGTTTTTGAAGTTTTTCAGGTGGAATTATTTCCCATTCTTGCTTGATGTACAGCTTAAGTTGTTCAACAAAAACTTTTGGCTTCATAATGCACCACATCATTTCAATGGGAGACAGGTCTGGACTACAGGCAGGCCGGTCTAGTACCAGCACTCTTTTACTATGAAGCCACGCTGTTGTAACACGTGGCTTGGCATTGTCTTGCTGAAATAAGCAGGGGCGTCCATGATAACGTTGCTTGGATGGCAACTTATGTTGCTCCACAACCTGTATGTACCTTTCAGCATTAATGGTGCCTTCACAGATGTGTAAGTTACCCATGCCTTGGGCACTAATACACCCCCATACCATCACACATGTGTAAGTTACCCATGTCTTGGGCACTAATACACCCCCATACCATCACACATGCTGGCTTTTACACTTTGCGCCTATAACAATCTGGATGGTTCTTTTCCTCTTTGTTACAGAGGACACCACATCCACAGTGTCCAAAAACAATTTGAAATGTGGACTCGACAGACCACAGAACATTTTCTCCACTTTAAAAGCACTTGACGGGAAGCGAAGCCGGCGGCGTTTCAGGGTGTTGTTGATAAATGGCATTCGCTTTGCTGAGTAAAATGGTAAATGGTTGTACTTGTATGGCGCTTTTCTACCCCTTTTTAAGGAGCCCAAAGCGTTTTGACAGTAGTTCCACATTCACCCATTCACACACTGATGGTGGGAGCTGCCATGCAAGGCGCTAAGCAGGACCCATCAGGAGCAAGGGTGAAGTGTCTTGCTCAAGGACACAACGGACGTGACTAGGATGGTAGAAGGTGGGGATCGAACCAGTAACCCTCAGATTGCTGGCACTGCCACTCTCCCAATTTCCCCACGCCGTCCCCGTAGTAGAGTTTTAACTTGCACTTACAGATGTAGCGACCAACTGCAGTTGCTGACAGTGGCTTTCCGAAGTGTTCCTGAGCACATGTGGTGATATCTTTTACACACTGATGTTGCTTTTTGGTGCAGTACTGCCTGAGGGATCGAAGGTCCCTAATATCATCGCTTACATACAGTAATTTCTCAATATTCTCTAAACCCTTTGAGGATATTACAGACTGCAGATGGTGAAATCCCTACATTCCTTGCAATACCTCGTTGAGGAATGTGCTTTTTCGACAGTTTGTTCACGCATTTGTTGACAAAGTGGTGACCCTCATCCCATCCTTGTTTGTGAATTACTTAGCATTTCATGGAAGCTGCTTTTATACCCAATCATGGCACCCACCTGTTCCCAATTAGCCTGCACACCTGTGGGATGTTCCAAATAAGCGTTTGATGAGCGCTCCTCACATATCACGACGTGTGTTGTTTCGAAAGCGCCTCCTCCAGTGCTAAAGAAAAAAACTGCATGTTGTGTCCTCATATGCCCTTTCAGCGTTTTCCCACGGTGGCATGAATGCAACAAACACACTTATCTCGCACGCGTGTGTGTGTGTTTGTGTGTGTTTGTGTGTGTGTCCCCTCACCCCCCCACCCCCCGCCCCAGCCGCCTCCACAACAAAGCTCGCAATTGTGTGTTTTTTTTCTCTCTGCTGGTAAGCCATGGCGGTCACGTCTGCGGGGAGAGAGTAAAGGAGAACGAGCTGCTTATTTATTTGTGGCCTGTCAGGATAAAGAGGGCAGTCTGAGAACATCATTTCACTTCTGAGTGCCTTTAGCCTGGAGCGCGCACACACACACACACACACACACACACACACACACACATTCTTGTATTTGTTACCTTCTTGAGACCTCTGAAAAATACCTACCTCTTTAGGACCACCTTTCTAGATATACAGTGTAAGTACGTGTATTTACAACATTAATAATAAATACACTATGCAAATATAAAAAAAATATTGCTGTGAAAAATAAGTTGGAATTTCACAAGAAAAACTTAGAATTTTTGGCAGTATTATAATAAAAGTTAAATTTTTACTCAACGCGAGTCAAAATGTAAAAAAAAAACCGAACATCTGTGCAATGTTCTGATAACAGTTGGAATTTTACTCAATAACAGTCGCAATTTTACAAGAAAAGCTTACAATTTTGGCAATTTTATGAAAAGAGTTGTAGTTTTACTAGACAAAAGTTACAATTTTATAGAAAACGTTTAAAATGTTGGTAATATTAAAATATAAATAATCTGAATTTTCACTTGGCAAAATTATGACGAGTCATCATTTTACTCAAAAAAATGACACTATTTTACAAGATCAACAAAAAAATGGGCGATATCGTGATAAAAGTCAGAATTTAATGTGACAAATGTCACCATTTTGCATTAAAAAGTTATGACAAAATATTGCAGAAACAAAAACAATATTAGATATTGTTCCCAATTTTATGATAAAAAAAAGTCAACACATTGTGAGAAAGACTGCTTTTAGTTTATTTATTTATTTATTTTTTTTATCGTAATTGCTTTTTAATCTTCGTTATTTATTTCAAGTTATTACTGTATGTCCCGATATACATATTTATGTATTCCTCAAAAGAATTTTGGCCAGAAGGGGAGCACTTAAAATTACTTACACTTGTTATTTCATATGTTGACCAGAGGGGGAACACTTCAAATTTTTACACACACTTGTTATTTCTCTATTAGATGCAATGGTTTTCCATATTGGGACCATGATTTATGTCCTAACTTGTTCACACCTTCCCATATGGAAGCTACTTTTCCTTGTTGATGTCTCAGGAAGGGTAGAAATACAAGAACACACACACACGCACACACACACACACACACACACACGCACACACACACTATCTTGTATTTGTTACCTTCTTGAGACCTGAGAAAAAAGCCTACCTCTTTAGGACCAGCCTTTCTAGATATATAAATATGTGTATTTACAACATTAATAATATATACATACTATGCAAATATAAAAATGAGTTGGAATTTCACAAGAAAAATGTCACAGTTTCACAAGAAAAACTTTGAATTTTTGGCAGTATTATAATAAAAGTCATATTTTTACTCAACGCGAGTCAAAATGTTACAAAAAAACCCCGTACATTTGTGCAATGTTCTGATAAAAGTTGGAATTTTACTCAATAACAGTTGTAATTTTACAAGAAAAGCTTACAATTTTGGCAATTTTATGAAAAGAGTCGTAGTTTTACTAGACAAAAGTCACAATTTTATAGGAAACCTTTAAAATGTTGGCAATATTAAAATATAAATAATCTGAATTTTCACTTGGCAAAATTATGACATGAGTCATCATTTCACTCAAAAAAATGACACTATTTTACAAGATCAACAAAAAAATGGGCGATATCGTGATAAAAGTCAGAATTTAATGTGACAAATGTCACCATTTTGCATTAAAAAGTTATAATTTTACAAAAAAAGTAATTTTACATAAAAAAGTAATATGACGAAATATTGCAATATCACAGAAACAAAAACAATATGAGAAATTATTCCCAATTTTATAATAAAAAAAGTCAACACATTGTGAGAAAAAGACTGCTTTTAGTTTATTTATTTATTTATTTTTTGTTTGTAATTGCTTTTTAGTCTTTTTTATTTATTTGAAGTTATTACAGTATGTCCCCATATACATATTTATGTATTCGTCAAATTAATTTTAGCCAGAAGGGGAGCACTTGAAATTGTTACTTACACTTGTTATTTCATATGTTGACCAGAGAGGGAACACTTTACATTTTTACACATACTTGTTATTTCTCTATTAGATGCAATGGTTTTCCATATTGGGACCATGATTTATGTCATCACTTGTTCACACCTCCTCATATGGAAGCTACTTTTCCTTGTTGATGTCTCAGGAAGGGTAGAAATACAAGAACACACACACACACTATCTTGTATTTGTTACCTTCTTGAGACCTGAGAAAAAAGCCTACCTCTTTAGGACCAGCCTTTCTAGATATATAAATATGTGTATTTACAACATTAATAATATATACACACTATGCAAATATAAAAATGAGTTGGAATTTTACAAGAAAAAGGTCACAGTTTCACAAGAAAAACTTTGAATTTTTGGCAGGATTATAATAAAAGTCATATTTTTACTCAACGCGAGTCAAAATGTTACAAGAAAAAAACGAACATTTCTGCAATAATACGATAAAAGTTGGAATTTTACTCAACAGTCGTAATTTTACAAGAAAAGCTTAAAATTTTGGCAATTTCATGAAAAGAGTCGTAGTTGACAAAAGTCACAATTTTATAAGAAAACTTTAAAATGTTGGCAATATTAAAGTATTAATCAGAATTTTTACTTGGCAGTCATCATTTTATTCAAAAATGTCACTATTTTACAAGAACAAAAAAAATGGTTTGTTTGTAATTGCTTTAAATTTTCATTGTGTACTTCAGGTTATTACAGTATGTCCCTATATGCATATTTATTTGTCAAATAAATTTTGGCCAGCGGGGGAGCACTTCAAAGTTTTACACACACTTGTTATTTCATATGTTGACCAGAGGGCGAGCACTTCTAAAACGGACACACAGTCAATTTGAAAAATCCCTCCTTTTTGGGGACCACCCTCATTTTGATAGATTTCACCACCAGGGGTGCAAATGAGACATTCTCTGTTAGATGCAATGGTTTCCCGTATTGGGACTATGATAGATGTCCTAACTTGTTCACACCTCCTCATATGGAAGCTACTTCTCCTTGTTGATGTCTTATGAAGGGTAGCAATACAAGAACACACACACACACACACACACACACACACACTCACACACACTCCCATGCTTGTTGACCTGCAGAATAATTCCTCCCGCTGGATGCATGTCAACAAGGAGGAAGCACAAACACAAGACGGCAGCTCTTAAACGCAGCAAAGATGCGTCAAGCCTCCATGATCCCCGACTGTACTGTCGGGGATCAGCGTGACATACTTGGCGCCCGCCGCGGGGAGCTTGGAGAGGCGCCAGCTGCCTGTTTACAAGCCAGACACGTGTTTGATACCGCGGCCTGCCGCCGCTTGATAGCCGCCAAATCCCCTCCATGTGGAAAATAAAGCGGGGGGGGCTGTCAAGCCAAAGCGCTGACTCGGTTTATTTTTATTTTGTTTGTTTCACTCGGCTCGCACGCGCCCGCCGCCATGTTAAGTCTTCCGTTTAGCATCCGAGGCGGCTCATTCCGAGGAACTCCCCTCCCCCCCTTTCCCCCGCGTCAGCACGGCTTCCCCTGGAGGTGTTTATTTGTAAGTAATGGATCCTAATTGGCCGCCGTTTCTTGTTTATTTGACATTATGCAAAATGTTATGCAAAGCGGGGGAATTACGGAAGTGCCGGCCGGGGGGGGGGGGGGGAGCCCTCGCGTGTGTGTTTGTTCGCAGGATGACGCACGCAACTCCTTTCCTGCACCAATTCCATTTGGTTGATAGATTGATTGATACTTGTATTAGTAGATTGCACAGTACAGTACATATTCCGTACAATTGACCACTAAATGGTAACACCCCAATAAGTTTTTCAACTTGTTTAAGTCGGGGTCCACGTTAATTCATCTGGTGCTTGACCTGATGAAAAAAAGTACACATTAGTTGGTATTTTGCATCTTTGATGGAATAGCACGGCGATCTGTGTTGGCTGTCAGGCTGTCCCCTGACACTTTGTCTATGTTTTAGTTTTGGCTGTCAGGCTGTCCTCTGACACTTTGTCTATGTTTTACTTTTTTCCTCTGCATTTGTCTTTGTTTCCTCTGTGTTTAGTATCTCCTGTCTTTAGTTCCTGTCAAGTGCTCTTATTTTGGTTCAGCTTCCTGTTTGTCTCCCTGTGTGCTGTTGTCACCTCATCTGCGGCTGATTGGCACCTGGCCACACCTGTTGCCAATCAGCCCGCTCCTATTTGTACCCACTTTGTCTTCCAGTCAGTGCTGGATCATTGTCGTTGGCACATGTCACTCCTGTTGTGTCAATGTCATTTTCTACTGGTCGTGTGAATGCAGCGTAGCGGTAAGCTATATTTGGTAGATGTTTTGTAGCTTACTGTTTTTTGTTCCCTGCTTCCGATTAGTTTGTTCCTAGCCCTTAGTTTGTTATATCCGCCCATGTGCGTGCTTTTTGTTTGTACCCTTTTGGTTTTGTTTTTGTCTCAGTATCTTTATTAAATCATGTTTACTTACCAAATGCCTGCCTCCTTCTCTGCATCTTGGGGTTCGACACCAAATAACTGTGACATTGGCCCTGCGATGAGGTGGCGACTTGTCCAGGGTGTAAACCGCCTTCCGCCCGATTGTAGCTGAGATAGGCGCCAGCGCCCCCCGCGACCCTAAAAGGGAATAAGCGGTAGAAAATGGATGGATGGATGTTTTGGGCCGGTATAGCTCGGGCCAGCAACTTGAGGGTTCCAAGTTCGATCCCCGCTTCCGCCATCCTAGTCACTGGCCTTGTGTCCTTGGGCAAGACACTTCTACCCACCTGCTCCCAGTGCCACCCACACTGGTTTAAATGTAACTTAGATATTGGGTTTCACTATGTAAAAGCGCTTTAAGTCACTAGAGAAAAGTGCTATATAAATATACATACACCGTTTCCATATGAGTTGGGAAATTGTTAGATGCAATTTGAAACAGAATACAATGATTTGCAAATCCTTTTCAAGCCATATTCAGTTGAATGCACTACAAAGAAAAGATATTTGATGTTCAAACTCATAAACTTGATTTTTTTTGCAAATAATAATTAACTTAGAATTTCATGGCTGCAACACATGCCAAAGTAGTTGGGAAAGGGCATGTTCACCACTGTGTTACATCACCTTTTCTTTTAACAACACTCAATAAATGTTTGGGAACTGAGGAAACTAATTGTTGAAGCTTTGAAAGTGGAATTCTTTCCCATTCTTGTTTTATGTAGAGCTTCAGTCCTTCAACAGTCCGGGGTCTCCGCTGTCCTATTTTACACTTCATAATGCACCACACATTTTCCATGGGAGACAGGTCTGGACTGCAGGCGGGCCAGGAAAGTACCCGCACTCTTCTTTTACGAAGCCACACTGTTGTAACACTTGTTTTGCTGAAATAACCAGGGGCGTCCATGATAACGTTGCTTGGATGACAACATATGTTGCTCCAAAACCTGTATGTACCTTTCAGCATTAATGGTGCCTTCACAGATGTGTAAGTTACCCATGCCTTGGGCACTAATACACCCCCATACCATCACACATGCTGGCTTTTACACTTTGCGACTAGAACAATCCGGGTGGTTCTTTTCCTCTTTGGTCTGGAGGACACCACGTCCACAGTTTCCAAAAACAATTTGAAATGTGGACTTGTTAGACAACAGAACACCTTTCCACTTTGCATCAGTCCATCTTCGATGAGCTCGGGCCCAGCGAAGTCGGCTGTGTTTCTGGGTGTTGTTGATGAATGGCTTTCACTTTGCGTAGTAGAGTTTTTACTCACACTTACAGATGTAGCGACAAACTGTAGTTACTGACGGTGGTTTTCCGGAGTGTTCCTGAGTCCATGTGGTGATGTCCTTTACACACCGATGTCACTGTTTGATGCAGTACCACCTAAGGGCTCAAAAGTACGTAATATCATTGCTTACGTGCAGTGATTACTCCAGATTCTCTCAACCTTTTGATGATATTACAGAGTGTAGATGGTGAAATCCCTAAATTCCTTGCAATGGCTCGTTAAGAATTATTGTCATAAACAATTTGCTCAGGCATTTGTTGACCAAGTGGTGACCCTCGCCCCGTCCTTGTTTGTGATTGACTGAGCATTTCAGGGAAGCTGCTTTTATAGCCAATCATGGCACCCATCTGTTCCCAAATAGCCTGTTCACCTGCGTGATGTTCCAAATTGAGCATTTTCTCAACATTCTCAGTCTTTTTTGCCACTTGTGCCAGTTTTTTTGAAACATGCTGCAGGCATCAAATTCCAAATGAGCTAATATTTGCACAAAATAACGTTTACCAGTTGGAATGTTAAATATCTTGCGTTTGCGGTGTATTCAATTGAATAAAAGTTGAAAAGGATTTGCCAATCATTGTATTCTGTTTTTATTTAGCATTTACACAACTTCACTGGGTTTTTTTATTTGTGGATCTTAAACTGATCAGCTGGTGCTTAGTGTGTCTTCTCTTTCATGATAAAATATAAATGATAAATGGGTTGTACTTGTATAGCGCTTTTCTACCTTCAAGGTACTCAAAGCGCTTTGACACTACTTCCACATTCACACACACATTCACACACTGATGGAGGGAGCTGCCATGCAAGGCGCCAACCAGCACCCATCAGGAGCAAGGGTGAAGTGTCTTGCTCAGGACACAACGGACGTGACGAGGTTGGTACTAGGTGGGAATTGAACCAGAGACGCTCGGGTTGCGCACGGCCACTCTTCCACTGCGCCACGCCGTCCCTATTCTACCTTAATTAAGACTAATGTCAATCGGCTCTTTTTGAATTCTTGAAATGTGTAATGGTATTAGTCCAAGCATGCAGTCATAAAAAAAATATGAACTTGTAATGTAATTGACATTACTTATATATATATATATATATATATATATATATATATATATTTTTGCCACTGATTACTAAGATGATGGTACAAATTGTGCTAAATTCTATCGAGTGCAGCATAATTCCAATATGTATCTTTCCATCTTGAGCGCCCTGTATCTGCCTTATCAATCACTTAATAACCTAATTAGCGTCGGCGTTAATTAAAAAAAAAAAAAAAAAGCCCACTCCCTCCACATTTATTCTTGTAATGCACGGTTCCTCTCCTCTTCTTGTCCCTTTCTTCTTTGTCTACGTCCTCCTTCCCCCCTCCACCCCCTCTCGTGCTTCAGATGTATGACGACCAGCTAAAGAGTGCACAGAACGGCACATTTTTCTTCTTCCTGCTGCCTGCGGTATGTATATGGTGGCATTAATCATTCCGCGCCGGCCTGAATGTCACAGAGTGTGCCTGCTTGCTCCTGAATAAACACTGTCATCCCTCTGCAGGGATAACCTTCACATATTGCCGCTGTCGTGTTTGCTTGTGTACTGTGTGGCGTGGGTGTGTGTGTGTGTGTGTGTGAGTGGGTGTGTGTGTGTGGGTGTGGGGGTGTGCATCAGGTTCGGAGGCCATGTAAATAAAAGAATAGTACAATGCACAAGACAAGCCTGAATGTGCTTATGTGTCTGTACTTTCTCTGCAACCATGTTGTGTTTGATTATATTGAGGTAGAGCAGTGTCACACACACACATAGACTGGTTATTATTTAGAATGGGGACCAAGTTTTTGATCAGGACTTGTGGGGACCACCCTTTCTACAGGTTGTGGAGGCATAAAATTAAAAAAAATAAGGTAAAATGTCCACTGTCCAGTTAGCTCATACACGTATTTAAAGTCTCTGGATTGATGAAGTAATGTACTGATCAGACTTACTGGGGACCCTGGGGAAAAAGAGTTAATATGCTTTATGGGGGACCAAATTTTTTAAAAACTGCATGATTTACACAAATTTGTACGACATTACTGAGGACAAAAAAAAAAAAAGTTCTAATTAAATATGACATGATACTCAGAATCATTTAAAACAGTTTCCCTTTAGGGCAGTGGTCCCCAACCTTTTTGTAGCTGCACACCGGTCAACGCTTGATAATTTTTCCCGCGGCCTGGCAGGGAGGGAAATATGGTGGGGGCTAGGCGGGTTGGGGATTTTTTATTTATTTTTTTTGTTCATGAAAAAGGGAGGTTTTTTTTAGGTTTGTGCACTAATTGTAAGTGTATGTTGTGTTTTTTATGTTGATTTAATTAAAAAAAAAAATTTTTTTAAATAACAAATAAAAAATTATTCTGCGGCCAGGTACCAATCCAGCCGCGGCACAGTGGTTGGGGACATCTGCTTTAGGGGACTTGTTTTTTTTGTCCCCATACCATCAGAGGTCCCCTACAGGTGACTGTGTAAACAGAGTGATGTCCCCATTGAGTCAGCATCCCCAGAACACACACACACAAACACACACACATACTGGAAATTATTTAGAATGGGGACCAAGTTTTTGATCATGACTTGTGGGGACCAGCCTTTCTACAGGTTGTGGAGGCATAAAATAAAAAAAAATAAAGTAAAATGTCCACTGCCCAGTTAGCTCATACACGTCTTTAAATATCTGGATTGATGAAGTAATGTACTGATCATACTTACTGGGGACCCTGGGGGAAAAAGAGTTAATATGCTTTATGGGGACCAAATTTTAAAAAGTTGCATGACTCACACAAATTTGTACGTGTTTACTGAGGACCAAGAAAATAAATTTAAAAAAAGTTCAAATTAAATATGACATGATACTCAGAATCATTTAAAACAGTTTCCCTTTAGGGCAGTGGTCCCCAACCTTTTTGTAGCTGCGGACTGGTCAACGCTTAATAATTTTTCCCGTGGCCCGGCGGGGAGGAGAATGGGGGAGGGGGGCTAGGCGGGTTGGGGATTTTTTTTATAATTTTTGGGGGTCATGAAAAAATGAGTTTTTTTTGGGTTTGTGCACTAATTGTAAGTGTATCTTGTGTTTTTTATGTTGATTTAATAAAAAAAATAAAAATAAAAAAAATCATAAAAAATTATTCTGCAGCCAGGTACCAATCCAGCCGCGGCCCGGTAGTTGGGGACCACTGCTTTAGGGGACTTATTTTTTTGTCCCCATACCATCAGAGGTCCCCTACAGGTGACTGTGTAAACAGAGTGATGTCCCCATTGAGTCAGCATCCCCAGAACACACACACACACACACACACACACACACACACACAGGTTATTATCATTTGGAATGGGGACCAAGTTTTTGATCATGACTTGTGGGGACCACCCTTTCTACAGGTTGTGGAGGCATACAATAAAAAAAAACAAGGTAAAATGTCCACTGTGTTGTGATTTTGGACTCTTCCGTTCCTTAGTTTGAGCACTTCCTGTTTATCTGGTCTCCATGGTTTCACATTGGTCCCACCTCCCCTTGTTTTCGACGCACACCTGTTTTTCATTGATTGCTTTAGTATTTAGTCCTGCCTGCTACCTCAGTTCCTTCTGGTTGGTTTGTTTGCTACTTGCAACACGCACGTTGGTTCTTCTTTTTGTAATCACTATTGCTAAGTCTCGCCTTAGCTTCGCGTGCGCACTGCACGTCTATTCCTGTACTCTGCTCTAGTTGCTAATTATTAACCTAGCTCTCCGTGCGTTCGGCACGCCTTTCTTTATATTTTGTACCAGTGTTATTTTATGTTTTGTATTAAATCTCATCTTACCTGCAACTCCTGCCTGTCTTGGTCCTCTTGCATCCCTGGGGTGACAACGTGCATCCACCATGCGTCGCCATCCTGTCACATTGCCCAGTTAGCTCATACACGTATTTAAAGTCTCTGGATTGATGAAGTAATGTACTGATCAGTCTTACTGGGGACCCTGGGGAAAAAAGCGTTAATATGGTTCATGGGGACCAAATTTTTAAAAAAAAATTGCATGATTCACACAAATTTGTACGTGATTACGGAGACCAAAAAAAAAAGAAAAAAAAAGTTCATATTAAATATGACATGATCCTCAGAATCATTTAAAACAGTTTCCATTTAGGGCAGTGGTCCCCAACCTTTTTGTAGCTGCACACCGGTCAACGCTTGATAATTTTTCCCGCGGCCCGGCGGGGAGGGAGACGGGGGGGGTGGGAGTTGGGAATTTTTATTTATTTTTTTTGTCATGAAAAAGGGAGTTTTTTTTGGATTAGTGCACTAATTGTGAGTGTAGTTTGTGTTTTTTATGTGGATTTAATATAAAAATAATTATAATAATAAATTCTTCTGGGCCTGGTGCCAATCGACCCTGGTGGTCGGGGACCACAGCTTTAGGGGACTTGTTTTTTAGTTAAAACAAAATTACATTATTGCAATCAGTTGATAAAACATTGTCCTTTACAATTATAAAAGCTTTTAAAAAAAATCTACTACTCTGCTAGCATGTGAGCAGACTGGGGTAGATCCTGCTGAAATCTATGTATTGAATGAATACACAATCCTTTTCAATCGGCAAAATATCGTCTTTCAATCGAGAATCGCGCTGAATCAAAAAAATCGATATATTATCGAATCGCGACCCCAAGAATCGATATTGAATCGAATCGTGGGACACCCAAAGATTCGCAGCCCTAATGGATACCATACAGAATCACAGTACTGTTAAAGGCCTACTGAAATGAGATGTTCTTATTTAAACGGGGATAGCAGCTCCATTCTATGTGTCATACTTCATCATTTCACCATATTGCCATATTTTTGCTGAAAGGATTTAGTAGAGAACATCCACCATAAAGTTGGCAACTTTCGGTGCTAAGAGAAAAGCCTTGCCTGTACCGGAAGTCGCAGACGATGACGTCACATGTTTGATGGCTCCTCACGTCCTCACATTGATTTTAATGGGAGCCTCCAACAAAAATTGCTATTCGGACCGAGAAAACAACAATTTCCCCATTAATTTGAGCAAGGATGAAAGATTCGTGTTTGAGGATATTGATAGCGACGGACTAGGAAAAAAAAGGCGATTGCATTGGGACGGATTCCGATGTTTTAGATACATTTACTATGTTAATTCTGGAAAATCCCTTATCTTTCTATTGTGTTGCTAATGTTTTAGTGAGTTTAATAGTACCTGATAGTCGGAAGGGTGTCTCCACGGGTGTCTTGACGCGCAGTGTCTCAGGGAATTGGACGGCAGCTTTATGGACGGCACAAGCTGAGCTTTTCTCCGGTAAGAAGCCACTTTTAACCACAATTTTCTCACCAAAACCTGCTGGTTGACATTGGGTAGGGATTCATGTTTGCTTGACCGCTCTGATCCATAATAAAGTTTCACCTCCAGGAATTTTAAACAAGGAATCACCGTGTGTTTGTGTGGCTAAAGGCTAAAGCTTCCCAACTCCATCTTTCAACTTTGACTTCTCCAATATTGATTGAACAAATTGCAAAAGATTCAGCAACACAGATGTCCAAAAAACTGTATAATTATGCCATTAAAGCAGACCATTTTTAGCTGTGTGTGTGTGCAGCGCTCATACTTCCTAAAAACCCGTGACGTCTCGCGTACACGTCATCATTACACCACGCTTCGATGACGAAACTCCCGGGAAATTTAAAATTGTAATTTAGTCAACTAAAGCGTCCGTATTGGCATGTGTTGCAATGTTAATATTTCATCATTGATATATAAACTATCAGACTGCGTGGTCGCTAGTAGTGGCTTTCAGTGAAGTGTGAATTGAAGTGAATTATATTTATATAGCGCTTTTCTCAAGTGACTCAAAGCACTTTACATAGTGAAACCCAATATATAAGTTACATTTAAAGTAGTGTGGGTAACACTGGGGGCAGGTGGGTAAAGTGTCTTGCCCAAGGACACAACGGCAGTGACTAGGATGGCGAAAGCGGGAATCGAACCCGCAACCCTCACGTTGCTGACATGGCCAGTCTACCAACCGAGCTATACCGCCCCAGTAGGCCTTTAATGGTTAAACCTTTTTAAATGATTAACATCATTTAAAAAGGTTTTCCCTTTAGGGTCCTCATACCGTCAGAAGTCCCCAAAAGGTGACTGTGTAAACGGAGCCATGTCCCCATTAAGTCAGCATTGCCAGAGCAAACACACACACACACACACACACACACACACACACACACACACAGATACATCTCTTTCCTGGCTTACTCCGACTGAATCCCTCGTTTGTTTTCATTAACGTGATTGCCTCAATGTCTCTCTGACCTTCAGCCATCTTTAACACACACGCACACACACACACACACTTGTGATTTTCGGGGGTCACATTCTTCCCATATCTCTCTTTCAATGTCCATCTTTCCCCCTTAGAATAACAGGGATTGTATTTTTTTTTCTCTTGTTATTAATCACCCGTGATGAGCAGAGAGGGAGGAGAGACATGTATCAGTGGTCACAGTCACCTTCAGTGCTGATTGGCCGCAATTAAAGCCTGAAATGATGCTTTGAACTGGAAAGCCGCCGGGACAGAAAGGTGTCGCCAACGCGCCGTTGGCCTGTAAACACGTTATTTACGGCCTCGCCTCGCGTCGTTATTTATCATCAGCACTGATGTGTGCGTGTGTGTGTGTGTGGTTTGAGAAATAATGTGAGGGCTGATTGAAGGCAGCACTCGTGCGAAGTGGCTCATGATGACGTTTTCTGGGCCCACGCAGTGAAGAAGGGGAGAGAGAGAGAGGCGGATGTGGAGGAAGAAGATGGACGTGCATGAAAGATTGTTCTTGTGCATGTTAAAGGAGGAAAAGAACGTTTAAAAAAAACATTCTTCAGCCTAGGTGTCTCCAAAAATAACAAAATTACGACCCAAAAATTCCAACTGTTAAAAGATGGTTTAAAAAATACTATTATGTTGTGTATTTGTCTCTTTGATCATTTGTGTGGATGAAAATTATGTTAAAAAATAGAAGAAAAAAAAATTCCAGCAATAAAAAGAACGTGAAAAAATACCATGCTTACCCGTACTTGTCTCCAAAAATACCAAGATTAAAAAAAAAAATTAGAACACTAAAACATTTTTTTTTTAAAAGACCAAAAATTCCAACGGTAAAGAGATCGTTAAAAAAAATACCATTCTTACATGTACTTGTCTGTGCTAAAATATGCGGGGGGGAAATGTCCAATATGATGTACTTGCAACGTTAATTTTATCCGAGGGTGTTGAAAGTAAAAGTAAAAATTCCGACAGTAAAAAGAGTTTTTTTAGAGATACTATTCTTACCCATATTTGTCCACAAAAATACCATAATTAAAAAATAATAACAATAAAACTGTAAAAAGATTGTAAAAAAAAAAAAAAAAAAAAAAATTCCAACAGTAAAGAGATTATTTTAAAAAATACCATTCTTTCATGTATTTGTCACTGCTAATATTTGCGGCGGGGGGGAAAATGTCCAATATGATGTACTTGTAACGTTATTTTATCCAAAGGTGTTGAAAATAAAATAAAATAAAAATTCCAACAGTAAAAAAAGTTTTTTTTAAATACTATTCTTACGCGTATTTGTCTCTGCAAATATTTGTGTGAAAAAAAAATTATCCAATATGACATAATATAATACTATAATATCAATTTATCCGAGGGAGTTGAAAAAGACCAAAAACTTGAATTTCAAGGGTAAAAATATCGTCAAAAAACCAGTTAAAAATTACAAAAAAAAATGTCGTACTTTAAAAAAAGATTGATAAAAACATACCGTTGTAATGCACATTTGTCTCCAAATATACCAACATTACAAATAAAAAAAATTCCACCATTAAAAAAAATCGTCCAAAAATACCATTATTACATTTGTCTCTGCAAATATTGGCGGGAAAAAAACGATGTTGAAAATTAAAAAAAAAAAAAAAATCCAACGGTAAAAGGTCATAAGAAAACACCATTTTTACGTGTATTTGTCTCTGCGAATATTTGCATGAACAAAAATTATGTTGAAAATTACCCAAAAAAATTCCAACGGTAAAAAGAGCATTAAAAAAAAATTGTCTCCAAAAATACCACAATTAAAAAATATATATAAACAGTAAAAAGATTGTAAAAAATAAAGATAAAAAATTCCAACAGAAAAAGATTGTAAAAAAAAGACCAAAAATTCCACAATCGTTAAAAAAAATACCATTCTTGCGTGTATTTGTCTCTGCTGATATTTGCGTGAAAAAAAGTTCTCCAATATGACGTAGTTGTAACATTAAGTTTATCCGAGGGTGTTGAAAATGACCACAACAAAAAAATTCCGACGGCAAAAAGATCATCAGAAAAATACAATTTTTATGCCTATTTGTCTCCAAAAATACCAAAATTACAACAACAAAAATTACAACGGTAAAAAGATCGGGGGGAAAAAACTCATTCCTACGTTTGTTTGTCTTTGCAAATATTCGCTTGAAAAAACAGTTAAAAATTACAAAAAAAAATGTCCTACTCTAAAAAAGATTGTTAAAAAAATACCATTCTTATGCGTATTTGTCTTCAAAAAATACCAAAATTACAATAAAAAAAATTCCAACAGTAAAAAGATTATGAATAAATCAAATTTGTACGCGTATTTGTGTTTGCTAATATTTATCCAATATGATGTACTTGTAGCAGTAATTTTATCTGAGGGTGTTGAAAATTAAAAAATATAAAAAAAATCTAACGGTAAAAAGATTCTATAAAAAAATACCATTCTTACGCGTATTTGTCTCCAGAAATATCAAAATAAAAAAAAGTAAATGTAACAGTAAAAAAATCTGAAAAAAACAACATTCTTACGCATAAATGTCTCCAAAAATACCAAAATTACAATAAAAAAAATTCCAACGGTAAAAAGATCGTGAATAAATACCATTATTACGCGTATTTATCTCTGCGAATATTTGCGTGAAAAAAAAAAAAATCCAATATGACGTACTTGTAACGTTCATTTTATCCAAGGGTGTTGAAAATGACCCCAAAAATAATTCCAACGATAAAAAGATCGTAAAAGAAATACCATTCTTATGTATAATTGTCTCAAAAAATAGCAAAATTACAATACAAAAAAAATTCCACGGGTAAAAAAATCATCCAAAAAATACCATTATTACAAGTATTTGTCTCTGCAAATATTTGCGTGAAAAAAACGATGTTGAAAATTAAAAATAAAAAAATCCAACAGGAAAAAGATCGTGAATAAATACCATTTTTACGCGTATTTGTCTCTGCGAATATTTGTGTGGGAAAAAATATATTCAATATGACATACTTGTAACGTTACTTTTATCTGAGGGTGTTCAAAATTACAACAGCAAAATTCCAACGGAAAAAGATGGTAAAAAAATACCATTCTTACACGTATTTATCCCAAAAAATACCAAAACTACAAAACAAAAATTCCTATGGTAAAAAGGTTGTGAATAAGTACCATTCTTACCTTTATTTGTCTCCAAAAATACTAAAATTGAAATTAAATAAAAAAATTAAACAGTAAAAAGATTGTAAAAGATAATGACCAATAATTCCAACGGTAAAAAAAATTGACAAAAAAATACAATTTTTTTTGCCTATTTGTCTCCAAAAATAGCAAAATTTCAACAACAAAAATTACAACAGTAAAATGATCGTAAAAATCGTAAATAAAAAAACAACACCATTCTCATGTTTGTTTGTCTTTGCAAATATTTGCGTGAAAAATCATAGATAAAAATAATTTAAAAAAATGTCCTACTCTAAAACAGATTGTTAAAAACAAAAGCATTTTTACCCGTATTTGTCTACAAAAATACCAAAATTACTATTAAAAAATTCCACCGGTAAAAATATTGTGAATAAAAACCATTCTTACTGGTATTTGCGTTTGCTAATATTTGCGTGAAAAACATTATTCAATGTGACCTACTTGCAACATTCATTTTTTTTGAGGGCGTTGAAAATAAAAAATTTAAAAAATCTAGCGGTAAAAAGATCGTAAAAAACCCCACCATTCTTACGTTTGTTTCTCTTTGCAAGTATTCGCGTGAAAAAACAGTTGAAAACTACAAAAAAAAATGTACTCTAAAAAAGATCGTTAAAAGGGAACATTATCACAATTTCAAAAGGGTTAAAAACAATAAAAATCAGTTCCCAGTGGCTTGTTTTATTTTTCGAAGTTTTTTTCAAAATTGTACACCTCCCGGAATATCCCTAAAAAAAGCTTTAAAGTTCTTGATTTTCGCTATTTGCGATGCGACTGTCCATTTCCCTGTGACGTCATACAGGGCTGCCAATACAAACATGGCGGTTACCACAGCAAGATGTAGCGACATTAGCTCGGATTCAGACTCGGATTTCAGCGGTTTAAGCGATTCAACAGATTACGCATGTATTGAAACAGATGGTTGGAGTATGGAGGCAGATAGCGAAAACGAAATTGAAGAAGAAATTGAAGCTATTGAGCGAAAAGCTATTGACGCTACTCGGCCATAGCATGGGTGTACCTAATGAAGTGGCCCATAGCATGGCTGCCGTATTAGCGTCGCCGGTAAAATGTGCGGACCAAACCATCAGGACTTTCGCATCTTGTGACACTGGAGCAACTTAAATCAGTCGATTGGTAAGTGTTTGTTTGGCATTAAATGTGGGTATCTAGTTTCAAATGTACATACAGCTAGCGTAAATAGCATGTTAGCGTCGATTAGCATAGCATGTTAGCATCGATTAGCTGGCAGTCACGCCGCAACCAAATATGTCTGATTAGCACATAAGTCAACAACATCAACAAAACTCACCTTTGTGATTTCGTTGACTTAATGGTTGCAAATGCATCTGCAGGTTATCCATACATCTCTGTGCCATGTCTGTCTTAGCATCGCCGGTCAAATGTGCAGACATTCAATGGGGGTCTGGCGGCAGATTTCTTGCCAGTGGTGCAACTTGAATCCCTCCCTGTTAGTGTTGTTACACCCTCCGACAACACACCCACCAGGCATGATGTCTCCAAGGTTCCAAAAAATAGTCAAAAAAAACGGAAAATAACAGAGCTGAGACCCGGTGTTTGTAATGTGTTGAAAATGAAAATGGTGGGTGTGTTACCTCGGTGACGTCATCGCTAAAAGAGCGATAAACAGAAAGGCGTTTAATTTGCCAAAATTCACCCATTTAGAGTTCGGAAATCGGTTAAAAAAATAGATGGTCTTTTTTCTGCACCATCAAGGTATATATTGACGCTTGCATAGGTTTGCTGATAATGTTCCCCTTTAAAAAATTCCATTCTAATGCGTATTTGTCACCAAAAATACCACAACTTGTGGGATCCGAACCGAGGATGTCATTGTGGCTCGTGCAGCCCTTTGAGACACTTGTCATTTAGAGCTATATAAATAAAACATTGATTGATTGACAAGACAAATACTACGTTTAAACATGTTTTTCACAACATCGTTGAAATTCGGTCATTTCTATCAACCTTGTTTCAATTTACAAATACATTGTAACATTATTTTAAAGGACGTGTACGTATAACCAATGTTGGTTTATGAAATAGAATATGAGATAAGACTGGAATTTTTTTTTTTTCTTATCCTCAGTTGCGAAAATGTAATGTCACCTAAGTTGTGTTGTACTTTTGAGGACTCGACAGCATACTTAACAGTTTCCGGCGCAAGCGACGATACGCGGAATATTCCAAGTGGCTGTGCTTGGAGATAAGATGTCTTCAAAGTCCAAAGTGCTGGCAGGCAGGACCACATTGGTGCTGTCCATCTTTCCAAGGGCCTCCATGTTGTGGGCGCCGTAGGGCTCGATGCAAATTAGACTGATTAAGGACCAGGAAGAGCAGGAGGACCGCGATGGATGAAGAAAACATGCAGAAAATAAAAACCAGTGTGGACCAAAAAAAAAATAATTGACAAGTGTAGGGTTGTTCTGGTAAAGTACCACCAAACTAATGAATAGTATTCAATACTACACCGCCTCTTAAAAGTACCCTTCCCTTTTTTTAACGGCCATGTTTTACAAGCAGAGGAGCATGTTCGGCAGCGCACAATCACAGAGTACATGTACAAGCAGACACAGTGTGTAGACCAGGGGTCAGCAACCTTTTTGAAAGCAAGAGCTGCTTCTTGGCTACTGATTATTGTGAAGGGCTCCCAGTTTGATACACACTTCAATATATTGCCAGAAATAGACAATTTGCTCAATTTACCTTTAACTCTATGTTATTATTAATAATTAATGATATTTATCTTTGTGGAAACACTGATCCTCTTAATGATTTCTCACAATATAATATTTATAAATATATTTCGACTCTTTAAAATTCAACCGAAAAAAAGAAGAGAAAAACTAGCTAAATTAAATCTTTTTGAAAAAAATTAAAGAAATAATTTTTCCAGATTAAGATTAATTTTAGAATTTTGATGACATGTTTTAAATAGTTTAAAATCCAATCTGCACTTTGTTAGAATATATAACAAATTGGACCAAGCTATATTTTTAACTAAGACAAATAATTTTTTTTAATTTTAATCATAATAAGTTTGAAAAAATATTTCACAAATATTTTTCGTCCGAAAAACAGAAGCTAAAATGAAGAATTAAATTTAAAAAATTATTATTCTTTACAATAAAAAATGGTTTTACTTGAACATTGATTTAAATTGTCAGGAAAGAAGAGGAATTTAAAAGTGTTAAAATGTGTTTGAAAATCCTCAAATCAGTTTTAAGGTTTTATTTTTTCTCTAAAATTGTCTTTCTGAAAGTTATAAGAAGCAAAGTAAAAAAAAAAAGTCTTTAAAATATTTCCTTCGATTTTTAAATTCTTTTTGAGTTTTGTCTCTTAGAATTAAAAATGTGGAGCAAAGCGAGACCAGCTTGCTAGTAAATAAATACCATTTAAAAAATAGAGGCAGCTCACTGGTAAGTGCTGCTATTTGAGCTATTTGTAATGTGATGGTATGGCTCCGGTTGGTGGAGTGTCCGTGTCAGCAACTTGAGGGTTGCAGGTTCGATTCCCGCCTCCGCCATCCTAGTCACTGCCGTTGTGTCCTTGGGCAAGACACTTTACCCACCTGCTCCCAGTGCCACCCACACTGCTTTAAATGGAACTTAGATATTGGCTTTCACTATGTAAAGCGCTTTGAGTCACTAGAGAAAAGCACTATATAAATATAATTCACATCTATAACCCTTAAAGTAGGCAGACAGAGCTACTACTGAAAGCCACTACTAGCCAGCACGCAGTCTGATAGTTTATATATCAATGATAGTTTATATATCAATGATGAAATATTAACATTGCAACACATGACAATACGGCCGCTTTAGTTTACTAAATTGCAATTTTAAATTCCCCGGGAATTTCGACTTGAAAATGTGGTGTAATGATGACGTGTACGCAAGACGTCACGTGTTTTTAGGAAGTATGAGCGCTGCACACACACACAGCTAAAAGTCGTCTGCTTTAACGGCATAATTCCACAGTATTTTGGACATCTGTGTTGCTGAATCTTTGGCAATTTGTTCAATTAATATTGGAGAAGTCAAAGTAGAAAGACGGAGTTGGGAAGCTTTAGCCTTTAGCCACACAAACACACGGTGATTCCTTGTTTAAAATTCACGGAGTTGAAACTTTAGTATGGATCAGAGCGGACATGGATCCCGACCACATGTCAACCAGCAGGTTTCGGTGAGAAAATTGTGTTTAAAAAGTTGCCACTTACCGGATATCAGCTGAGCTTGCCGTGGACGTACACTTCCGACTATCAGGTACTATTAAACTCACTAAAACACTAGCAACACAATAGAAAGATAAGGGATTTCCCAGATTTGTCCTAGTAAATGTGTCTAAAAACCTATGAATCTGTCTCAATGAAACGCGATTGCAATCGCGTTTTTTTTTTTTTTTTCTAGTCCATTGCTATCAATATCCTCAAACACGAATATTTCATCCTCGCTCAAATTAAAGGGGAAATTGTTGTTTTCTCAGTCCGAATAACTGTTAATGTTGGAGGCTCCCATTATAAACAATGTGAATATGTGAGGACTCATCAAACATGTGACGTCATCGTCTGTGACTTCCAGGAGAGGCGGGGCTTTTGTCCAATTGCCAACTTTATCCTGGATGTTCTCTACTAAATCCTTTCAGCAAAAATATGGCAAAAAGATGAAGTATGACACATAGAATGGAGCTGCTATCCCCGTTTGAATAAGAACATCTCATTTCAGTAGGCCTTTAATACACTGACACACAACATCCGGAATCCCATCATGCATTGCTTCAAAACTACGGCAAATAGTAAATGTTAAATGTTCTATGATGGTATGCACCCCCATACCATCACACATGCTGGCTTTTACACTTTGCGTTGATAACAGTCTGGATGGTTCACTTCCCCTTTGGTCCGGATGACACGATGTCGAATATTTCCAAAATCAATATGAAATGTGGACTCGTCAGACCTCAGAACACTTTTCCACTTTGCATCAGTCCATCTTAGATGATCTCAGGACCATAAAAGCCAGCAGTGTTTCTGGATGTTGTTGATAAATGGCTTTCACTTTGCATAGTAGAGCTTTAACTTGCACTTACAGATGTAGCGACCAACTGTATTTAGTGACAGTGTTTTTCTGAAGTCTTCCTGAGCCCATGTGGTGATATCCTTTAGATATTGATGTCGGTTTTTGATACAGTGTCGTCTGAGGGATCGAAGGTCACGGTCATTCAATGTTGGTTTCCGGCCATGCCGCTTACGTGCAGTGATTTCTCCAGATTCTCTGAACCTTTTGATGATATTATGGAGCGTAGATGTTGAAATCCCTAAATTTCTTGCAATTGCACTTTGAGAAAGGTTGTTCTTAAACTGTTTGACTATTTGCTCACACAGTTGTGGACAAAGGGGTGTACCTCGCCCCATCCTTTCTTGTGAAAGACTGAGCATTTTTTGGGAAGCTGTTTTTATAGCCAGTCATGGCACCCACCTGTTCCCAATTAGCCTGCACACCTGTGGGATGTTCCAAATAAGTGTTTGATGAGCATTCCTCAACTTTATCAGTATTTATTGCCACCTTTCCCAACTTATTTGTCACGTGTTGCTGGCATCAAATTCTAAAGTTAATGATTATTTGCAAAAAAAAAAAAGTTTATGAGTTTGAACATGAAATATGTTGTCTTTGTAGCATATTCAACTGAATATGGCTTGAAAAGGATTTGCAAATCATTGTATTCTGTTTATATTTACATCCAACACAATTTCCCAACTCATATGGAAACGGGGTTCGTATTTAGAAAACTATCAAAGTATGAAAACACTGGTCTCGATTAGTGTTTGAAATAGTTGATTCTGCACTATTGTGAATAATTGAGTGCAAATATGAGGTGTTGACAGCCACACTTAGCGTAACCCGCACTTGTTTGCAGACATTACAGCATTGCAGATGTGCATTCCAAACAACGTTCTGTAATAAAGAATAATGGTGCCCCCATGGCCCCCCCTTTTTTTTTTTGTTTATCCGCAAGCTCTGGTTTATTTTGAGAGGGATTGAAGACAGATATGAGCGTCTTAATGGCCGGCAGATGCGCCGTCCTGTGCCGGGATGTCATGTTTGTTTGCACATTCCTGCAGACTCCTTTTGGGTACGGCGTCCCCGCCAGAAGCCAGCTGCTTTGGATCAAAACAGCCGGCAGAGGTCCAGCTGGCAAAACACCACCTCGGCCAATATAACTAACTGACCAATGAGCAGTTGGCGGAGACGCTGCATCTGAAGAAGGTGGTGTTGTTTTAGCTGGGAATCAGACTCAACAACGGCATCTCACAGACGACACAAATGCCAGACGCTCTATTTATACTTCACCTCCGTCTTTGTTTGTTTTTACTTACACTATTTCCTTCAATTCACACCGGGGCGCTAATTAATTTAAAACCTCTTCTCACTCCTGCGTTTACCAAAGGCATGCGGTAAAAGTAAGCATGCGCTAATTATTTTAAAACCTCTTCTCACTCCGGCACTTACCAAATGCATGCAGTAACAATTTGAGTGTGATGTAAGCTTGGACCTTAAATCCTACTGAATAGCTCTTAATCTTCTTCCTGTTATGCGATTTCAAATTACCTGCGGCAATTCAAGGAAATACAGTATTTTTTATTTTGCTGGTGATGACATCAGCAGGACTTTACGAACTTCTCTTTCAGGCAGTAACTATTTGGATTTTACATTTGCTGCACAGTTGCATTTGCCAATTTTTTAAATTTCATTTTGGACTACTGTATTTTTCGGACTATAGGTCACAGTTTTTTTCATGCGACTTATACTCAGGAGCGACTTATGTGTGAAATTATTAACACATTACCGTAAAATATCAAATACCGTATTTCCTTGAATTGCCACCGGGGCGCTAATTAATTTAAAACCTCTTCTCACTCTTGCGCTTACCAAAGGCATGCGGTAAAAATAAGCATGTGCTAAATATTTCAAAACCTCTTTTCACTTTGGCACTTACCAAAGTCATGCAGTAAAAATTTGAGTGTGATGTAAGCTTGGACTTTAAATCCTACTGAATAGCTCTTAATCTTCTTCCCTTTATGCGATTTCAAATGACCGGTATTGAAATCAGCCTCCTCCGTTTTGAAAATGATGACAGGTGAAGTGTCACTCGTGACGTCACAAGTTCGACCAGGCGGAAATACTAAGCATGCGCTAATTATTTTGCGAAGCGAGTTTGACCCGGCAGTAATTCAAGGCAGGTGCATACTATATACCCGGCGGCAATTCAAGGAAATACAGTGATATGATTTAGCTCATTCACGTAAGAGACTAGACGTACAAGATTTCATGGGATTTAGCAATGAGGAGTGACAGATTGTTTGGTAAACGTAGAGCATGTTCTGTATGTTAAAGTTATTTGTGTCAGAACGTGGACTTGGGGGTTTGTTTTTCCGCCAGGCAAAGGAAAGTTGGCGCGGGCAAGACGTGAATGTCAGTACATATTTTATTTTAACACTAACAAACTACAAAAAAAGGACGCAAACAAAAGGCGCGCACAATGGCGGAGAACAAACGTGAATAATGAAAACATAAACTAGCACGAAGGCAGAACTATGGACAAAAGGCAAAACTCGATAACTGTGACATAAATACAAAAAACTTACATGGCATGGGCAGGAGGGACACTATGGACAGTATGAGTGACAGGCAGGGCATAGCATGAAGTAGAGGCAAAGTTGCCAGGCTCACTATCTGGCAACTACAGGTTTAAATAATGCTGTGGTGATTAGTGACAGGTTTGACGCTGTATAGATCCGTTGTGGTAAAGAGAAGGAACTGAGCCGGAAGGCAAAGCTCTCAATTTACCGGTCGATCTACGTTCCCAGTCATGAGCTTTGGGTTCTGACCAAAAGGACAAGATCACGGGTACAAGCAGCCAAAAGGAGTTTCCTCTCCCTTAGAGATAGGGTGAGAAGCTCTGCCATCCGGGAGGAACTCAAAGTAAAGCCGCTGCTCCTCCACATGGAGAGGAGCCAGATGAGGTGGTTCGGCCATCTGGTCAGGATGCCACCCGAACGCCTCCCTAGGGAGGTGTTTAGGGCACGTCCACCTGGTAGTGGGCCACGGAGAAGAACTAGGACATGTTGGGGAGACTAGCCTGGGAACGCCTCGGGATCCCCCCGGGAGAGCTGGACCAAGTGGCTGGGGAGAGGGAAGTCTGGGCTTCCCTGCTTAAAGTGGAACATTATCAGCAGACCTATGTAAGCGTCAATATATACCTTGATGCTGCAGAAAAAAGACCATCTATTTTTCTAACCGATTTCCCAACTCTAAATGGGTGAATTTTGGCGAATTAAACGCCTTTCTGTTTATCGCTCTTTTTGCGATGACGTCAGAATGTGACGTCGCCGAGGAAACACAGCCGCCATTTTCATTTTCAACACATTGTAAACATTGGGTCTCAGCTCTGTTATTTTCCGTTTTTTTGACTATTTTTTGGAACCTTGGAGACATCATGCCTGGTGGGTGTGTTGTCGGAGGGTGTAACAACACTAACAGGGAGGGATTCAAGTTGCACCACTGGCCCCAAGATGCCAAAGTGTCTGCCGCCAGACCCCCATTGAATGTGCCAGAGTGTCTCCACATTTGACCGGCGATGCTAAGACAGACATGGCACAGAGATGTATGGATAACCTGTGTCACACCTATGGATCATGTTTTGTTTTGTCATGTTATGTTTTTGATTTTGGACATTCAGTCACGTTTTGCACTTCCTGGTTTTGTTTGTTTCCACGCCAACGTATTAGTTCCCGCCTTGTCACGCCCCTGCCCTCAGTCCCGCACCTGTTCCTGATTATCACAGCCAGTATTTAAGTAATGTTCTTTCTGTTCATCATTCTGGGATCTTCTCACATGCGCACGCACCCTACCCATGCTGCACCTCCTTCATGTCCTTGTCCATAGTTCCATGCCGTGTAAGTTTTTGTATTTATGTCATTGTGCTAGTTTTGTTTTGTTTGTATATAGTCATGCCATTGTGCTGTTTTGTTTTAAGTATAGTATAGATTTTTATCCGCCACAGAGCGCGTCCTCGGTTTGCCTTTTTGTAGTTTGTTTGTTTATTTAATAAATATCATGTACTTACATTCATGCCTGACTAGTCCCACATCATCCTTGCATCGAGGAAGCACAAACATCCACAGTCCGAGCCTGACAACCTGCAGATGCATTTGTAACGATAAAGTCAACAAAATCACAAAGGTGAGTTTTGTTGATGTTGACTTATGTGCTAATCAGACATATTTGGTTGCGGCGTGACTGCCAGCTAATCGATGCTAACATGCTATGCTAATCGACGCTAACGTGCTATTTACCGGTGGTGCTAAAGCAGACATGGCACAGAGATGTATGGATAACCTGCAGATGCATTTGCAACTATAAAGTCAACGAATTAACGAAGGTGAGTTTTGTTGATGATGACTGCCAGCTAATCGATGCTAACATGCTACGCTAATCGACGCGAACATGCTATTTACCGGCGGTGCTAAAGAGATGCATGGATAACCTGCAGATGCATTTGCAACTATATTACGTTTCCTTCCACCCACATTTAATGCGAAACAAACACTTACCAATCTTAGGATTTAAGTTGCTCCGGTGTCACAAGATGCAGAAAACTGATCGTTTGGTCCGCACATTTTACCAGCGATGCTAACGCAGCTATTTGGCCATGCTATGGCTATGAATAGCGTCAATAGCTATTCGCTCAATAGCTTCAGTTTCTTCTTCAATACTTTCATACTCCAACCATCTGTTTCAATACATGCGTAATCTGTTGAATCGCTTAAGTCGCTGAAATCCGAGTTTGAATCCGAGCTAATGTCGCTATATCTTGCTGTGGTATTCCCATTGTTTGTTTACATTGGCAGCACTGTGTGACGTCACAGGGAAATGGATAGTGGCATCGCAAATAGCGAAAATCAAGCACTTTAAAGCTTTTTTTAGGGATATTCCGAGACCGGTAAAAGTTTGAAAAAAACTTCAAAAAATATAACATGCCACTGGGAACTGATTTTTATTGTTTTTAACCCTTTTGAAATTGTGATAATGTTCCCCTTTAAGCTGCTCCTCGGATAAAGGGAAGAAGATGGATGGATAGTATGAACTGTACGTATATATATATATATATATATAACCCAGAGTACTGTGGACTGTGCAGCTGCTGTGTTTATTCCAGTAAACCCCCTGACATCAAATAGTATCAAGTCTTACAAAAGCCCAACATGGCTGCAGGCCAGCATCTCTCCTCCTTTTATCGCCCGCCTGTTACTGCTGCTGCCACTTCATAAATAAAGCCATTACACTGTAGAACCGTGTGTGTGTGTGTGTGTGTGTGTGTGTGTGTGTGTGTGTGTGTGGTGGTGGAGATGCACACCAACACAGGACACACACCCAATGGGCAGGTACTCAGTCTTTGCCGTTTGCCGGGGGAGTTTTAACCCTGGCCGACTTAGTCCACAGGCAAGGGGGAGCTTTATGTGACATCGGGGAGCAGCTTGTCGGGAGTAAATAGAATCCTCATAGGTGTCTGTCACAATCTGCGCGAAAGCTGGGAAAATCTGTGTTGTTGTTTTTTTTTTTGTGCACGGGTGCTAGTCCCAGTGCAGCTAAGGCAGGGGTGTCCAAAGTGCGGCCCCCGGGGCATTTTTTAAAGGGGAACATTATCACAATTTCAGAAGGGCTGAAACCATTAAAAATCATTTCCCAGTGGCTTATTTTATTTTTGGAAGTTTTTTTCAAAATGTTACCCATCATGGATTATCCTGAAAAAATCAATCAATCAACCAATCAATGTTTATTTATATAGCCCCAAATCACAAATGTCTCAAAGGACTGCACAAATCATTACGACTACAACATCCTCGGAAGAACCCACAAAAGGGCAAGGAAAACTCACACCCAGTGGGCAGGGAGAATTCACATCCAGTGGGACGCCAGTGACAATGCTGACTATGAGAAACCTTGGAGAGGACCTCAGATGTGGGCAAACCCCCCCCCCCCCCCTCTAGGGGACCGAAAGCAATGGATCTGGAGCGGGTCTAACATGATACTGTGAAAGTTCAATCCATAGTGGCTCCAACACAGCCGCGAGAGTTCAGTTCAAAGCGGATCCAAGACAGCAGCGAGAGTCCCGTCCACAGGAAACCATTTCAAGCGGAGGCGGATCAGCAGCATAGAGATGTCCCCAACCGATACACAGGCGAGCGGTCCATCCTGGGTCCCGACTCTAGACAGCCAGTACTTCATCCATAGTCATCGGACCGGACCCCCTCCACAAGGGACGGGGGGGACATAGGAGAAAAAAGAAAAGAAGCGGCAGATCAACTGGTCTAAAAAGGAGGTCTATTTAAAGGCTAGAGTATACAGATGAGTTTTAAGGTGAGACTTAAATGCTTCTACTGAGGTAGCATCTCGAACTGTTACCGGGAGGGCATTCCAGAGTACTGGAGCCCAAAATGAAAACGCTCTATAGCCCGCAGACTTTTTTTGGGCTCTAGGAATCACTAATAAGCCGGAGTCCTTTGAAGGCAGATTTCTTGCCGGGACATATGGTACAATACAATCGGCAAGATAGGATGGAGCTAGACCGTGTAGTATTTTATACCTAAGTAGTAAAACCTTAAAGGCTTTAAAGTGCCTGATTTTTGCTATCTGTAAATCCAGCCGTCCATTTTCCTGTGACGTCACACAGTGATGCCAATACAAACAAACATGGCAGATAGAACTGAAAGATGTAGCGACATTAGCTCGGATTCAGACTCGGATTTCAGCGGCTTAAGCTATTCAACAGATTACGCATGTATTGAAACGGATGGTTGGAGTTTGGAGGCAGATAGCGAAAACGAAATTGAAGAAGAAACTGAAGCTATTGAGCCATATCACGACGGACAAAGGCAACGCGGACGAATTCGGCGATCGCTTTCTAACCAACGATTGCATCTTTTGACCACTGGAGCAACTTAAATCCGTCGATTTGTAAGTGTTTGTTTGGCATTAAATGTGGGTGGAGGGAAAGGCTGGATGCAAATATAGATACAAATGTACACACAGCTAGCCTAAATAGCATGTTAGCATCGATTAACTGGCAGTCATGCCGACTTTCGCATTTTTTGACCACTGGTGCAACTTGAATCTGTCGATTGGTATGTGTTTGTTTGGCATTAAATCTGAGTGGAGGGAAAGGCTGGATGCAAATATAGCTACAAATGAGGCATAGTGATGCAATATGTACATACAGCTAGCCTAAATAGCATGTTAGCATCGATTAGCTTGCAGTCATGCCGTGAGCAAATATGTCTGATTAGCACATAGGTCAATGATATCAACAAAACTCACCTTTGTGATTTCGTTGACTTTATCGTTGGAAATGCATCTGCTTTGAGTGTCGCAGGATATCCACACATCTCTGTCGTAGCATCGCTATTGTCGGTAAAGTGTGCAGAACAAACGAGGGACTTTCGCATCTTTTGACACTGGTGCAACTTGAGTCTGTCGATTGGTATGTGTTTGTTTGGCATTAATTGTGGGTGGAGGGAAAGGCTGGATGCAAATATAGCTACAAATGAGGCATAGTGATGCAATATGTACATACAGCTAGCCCAAATAGCATGTTAGCATCGATTAGCTTGCCGTGACCATTGATATGTCTGATTAGCACACTCCACTGATGGTGTTGTTACACCTCCGACAACACACCCATGAGGCATGATGTCTCCAAGGTACGGAAAACAGTCAAAAAAACAAAAAATATTTGACTTGGTGTGTGTAATGTGTTTGAGAAAATGGTGGATTGCTTTCTGTTGTAACGTCACGGGTGAAAGGTCATTGCTCCGACAAGCGAACAATTGAAAGGCGTTTCATTCGCCAAATTCACCCTTTTAGAGTTCGGAAATCGGTTCAAAAAACATATGGTCTTTTTTCTGCAACATCAAGTTAGATATTGACGCTTACATTGGTCTGCTAATAATGTTCCACTTTAACGGCCCCACAACACTTTTTAAGAATACAATTGAAAAAACATAAAAAGCGGTGTAAAAGATCAATTAGGTGAAATGTAACAAGAAATTGTTGCAATGTTTACTCTTATAACACAAAGTTGCCATGCAGGCTGTTTCTTTCTTTCGAATATAATAACGAATCAAAATCAATGTCATTTTGAATTATTGACATATTCAAGGCTTCAATTACGTCACATTATATTTTCCACTTTGAGATATTTTTAGGGGAAAATGTTGCATATTTTGTGTTTTGCCTTATAAAAGCTGAGCTGTTTTTTTTTTTTTAAAGAAGGGCCTAAAAAAAAAGAACATAAACAACAATAACACTTAAAATTGACGGATATATCTGAATTTGGTCTCGAGATCTTTGTGCTAAAAGTAAAGAGTAAAAAAAATGTATAATTTATTTTTTAACACTTAAATAAGTAGGACAATTTTGGATCCCCAATTATTTTTAGTGTGATTTGTTTTAAGTGTCATACCTCAACAAATAATAATGAATCAAAATCCTAAATTAAGGCTCCAATTATTATATATTCTCAAATATTCCACCTAAAAAAGTTATTGGGTGAAAATATTGCATATTTTTTGTTTTTTCCATTTCTTTTTTTTGTAATGTTGATGTAGATTTAAAGACCTACTGAAAGCCACTACTAGCCAGCACACAGTCTGATAGTTTATATATCAATGATGAAATATTAACATTGCAACACATGACAATACGGACGCTTTAGTTTACTAAATTAAAATTGTAAATTTCTCGGGAATTTCGTCTTGGAAACGTGGTGTAATGATGACGTGTACGCAGGACGTCACGGGTGTTTAGGAAGTATGAGCGCTGCACACACACACAGCTAAAAGTCGTCTGCTTTACGGCATAATTCCACAGTATTTTGGACATCTGTGTCGCTGAATCTTTTGCAATTAATTCAATTAATATTGGAGAAGTCACAGTAGAAAAATGGAGGTGGGAAGCTTTAGCCTTTAGCCACACAAACACACGGTGATTCCTTGTTTAAAATTCCTGGAGGTGAAACTTTCCTATGAATCAGAGCGGACATGGATCCCGACCACATGTCAACCAGCAGGTTTCGGTGAGAAAACTGTGGTTAAAAAGTCAGTTCTTACCAGAAAAAAGCTGAGCTTGTGCCGTCCATAAAGCTGCCGTCCTCTGAGACATTGGCGTCAAGACACCCTTGGAGACACCCTTCCGACTATCAGGTACTATTAAACTCACTAAAACACTAGCAACACAATAAAAAGATAAGGGAGTTCCCATAATTAACCTAGTAAATGTGTCTAAAAACATCGGAATCCGTCCCAATGCAATCGCCTTTTTTTTTTGTTATTTCTGGTCCGTCGCTATCAATATCCTCAAACACAAATCTTTCATCCTCGCTCAAGTTAATGGGGAAATTGTCATTTTCTCAGTCCGAATAGCTCTTTTTGTTGGAGGCTCCCATTAAAAACAATGTGAGGACGTGAGGAGCCATCAAACATGTGATGTCATCGTCTGCGACTTCCGGTACAGGCAAGGCTTTTCTCTTAGCACCGAAAGTTGCCAACTTTATGGTGGATGTTCTCTACTAAATCCTTTCAGCAAAAATATGGCAATATGGTGAAATGATGAAGTATGACACATAGAATGGAGCTGCTATCCCCGTTTAAATAAGAACATCTCATTTCAGTAGGCCCTTAAAACTTGCATGATAATTAAAATTATAATACTGAATAAAGACACATTTTTAAATTTTTTTTTACCTAAAGTGGTCAAAAATGGAGGCCGAAATTTATATTTTTTCATACATGTATTGGTTTTCAAAATAAAAATGATGAAAATGGCCCCGGCTTGCTTTGATTTTTTAGTGTGCGGCCCTCAGTGGAAAAAGTTTGGACACCCCTGAGCTAAGAGTTTTATGCTGACACTACAAAATGTTTGGACTAAAGGGCCCCTCTCTGCTGATGGAGCGACTTACTCCCTGACTTACTCACAGACTCACTGACAGAAGTGTGCGGTCCACTGGAGATCTAACGCCGGGGGGGGCTGGGGGGGGTCTCTCACCAGCTTCTGGCCGACACGGTGGGCCGCATGCAGGCCGCGTGGAGACTTGCCTTCCTTTTTTTTTTTAAAGCAGAATATTGTGTGTGTTTTGGTTGGCTCTGTTGCAACTCACTATGTTAATTAAACGCCTTCCTTGGTCTTTTATTCTGGTGCACAAAGCAGGATGTGGAAGGATTTTAGGAGCCAAGCAAAATGTTCGGAGGTCTGTGCTTCTTCAAGCCTGGAGTATGTTAAGAAAACAAGAAACAAAGTCCACGTATATATTTAAAAAAGTAGGAAGTGAAAAGGGAAAAAGGGAAATGTCTGGAGAGGTTCTTGTGCACACTTCAGCATGCAGTCCTGGTCAAAAGTTTGCGTACACGTGTAAAGAACGTCATGGCTGTCTGGAGTTTCTACAAAAAACATTCATGACGTTCGGTTCTTTTATGAATTTATTATGGGTCGACTGAAAATGTGAACAAAATCTGCTGGGTCAAAAGTTTACATACAGCAATGTTAAAGGCCTACACTGTAAAAAAAAAATAATCCAATTTTTATGGTTAATTTACTTTAAATTTATACTGTAATTTAAAATTTCAATAGGTTATAAAACTGTAGAATTGAAGACATTATCTGTAAATAAACAAACCGCCTGTTATTTTAAGTAATATGCCAGTAATGACAAACTATGTATATTTCTATTTTTTGTTCCAGAAAAATACCAAAATTACAGTAATTACCTTCCATTAAATATGTAACTTGGTATATAAAAGTCTAACAATCCAACAATGTCATTTTAAGGTAAATCTTATTTTTTTTATATTTATGTGTATTTTTACATTCAAGTCGAAAAATATATGTAGCCTGTTCTATAAAAGTTTATGCTCATACTAACAATTTCACATTTTTCTCTGTAATACGACATACGTTGGTGACTGCAGGACATTCTTGATCACAGCCAACAGCCATATAGGTCACACTGAGGGTGGCAGAATAAACAACTTTAACACTGTTACAAATATGCGCCACACTGTGAACCCACACCAAACAAGAATGACAAACACATTTTAGGAGAACATCTTCACCATAACACAACATAAACACAAGAGAACAATTACCCAGAATCCCATGTGTTACGATATACACCCCCACCTCCAAAGCCCACATCACTGCCCCCCTCCTTGCGTTGGTTTTAGGTGGGCGGGGTTTGGAGGTGGGCGGGGTTTGGTGGTGGGGGTGTATATTGTAACACATGGGGTATTTTTCTGCAGAACTCTTTGCATCGTCACTTTATTAAAGGTGATTGATCTTAATAATTTAGTAAAAACCTGTAAAATTACGGTATTTCTCCGCGAAACGTTTCATGACAATTTCTGTAAATATAATGTTTTTGATCATTATTTGGTTTACAATGTTTTACTTTCATTTCATGGTTTTCGTTTGGCAGCCGTAGCTGCCTGTAGATTACCGTTTTTTTACAGAATTTTTTTTTACAGTGTATACTGAAATGAGATGTTGTTATTTAAACGGGGGTAGCAGCTCCATTCTATGTGTCATACTTCATCATTTAACCATATTTTTGCTGAAAGGATTTAGTAGAGAACATCCACCATAAAGTTGGCAACTTTTGGTCGCTAATAAGGAAGCCTTGCCTGTACCGGAAGTAGCAGACGATGTGCGCGTGACGTCACGGGTTGTGGAGCTCCTCACATCTGAACATTGTTTACAATCATGGCCACCAGCAGCTAGAGCGATTAGGACCGAGAAAGCGACAATTTGCCTATTCATTTGAGCAAAGATGAAATATTCGTGGATGAGGAAAGTGGGAGTGAAGGACTACAAGAAAAAAAAAGGCGGGGGCAGTGAGAGCGATTCAGATGTTATTAGACACATTTACTAGGATCATTCTGGAAAATCCCTCATCTGCTTATTGTGTTACTAGTGTTTTAGTGAGATTATATGGTACCTGAAAGTCGGAGGGGTGTGGTGACCGCCAGTGTCTCTGAGTGAAGCCACACAGCTGCAGGAGGACGCAAGCTCCGCTCATATCTAAGGTAAGAGCCGACTTATTATCACAATTTTCTCACCGAAACCTGCCGGTTGACATGTGGTCGGGAACCATGTCCGCTTGACCACTCTGTTCCATAGTAAAGCTTCACTTTCGGGAATTTTAAACAAGGAAACACCGGCTGTGTTTGTGTTGTTAAAGGCAGCTGCAATACACCGCTTCCCACCTGCATCTTTCTTCTTTGACGTCTCCATTATTCATTGAACAAATTGCAAAAGATTCAGCATTGACCACACTGTAAAAAGTCAGTGTTCAACAACAAGAAAAACAAAACAAAAATGAGGGGTCATTTATTTGACCTAAGCAAAATGATCTGCCAATAGAACAAGAAAATTCGGCTTGTCAAGACTTTCCAAAACAAGTAAAATGAGTTAACCTCAATCAAGCAAAACATACTTTAAAGTAAGTATATTCTCACTAATAACAAGTGCACGTCGGTAGAAAATATGTTGACCTTTTTGATCAATATGTTGACAAATATTCTTAAATGAAGTAAATGCTAGTGCCATTAAGGAAGACATAATGATTTTATTTAAGGACAAAAATGCAATAATAAACATATGTTTAATGTACCCTCGGATATTTTGTTAAAATAAAGCCAATAATGCTATTTCTCGTGGTCCTTTTTATTTAAAAAAAAAAAGTACAGAAAATGATCAAAATAATTACCAACACTAGTCCAGGGACGTATTTACTCAGTTAAACATTGTATGATTTTTTTAAGAAAAGATTTTGTGACGATAGAAAATCTCGATGTAATCATAGTATTATTGACTAGATACGCGCCTGTACTTGGTATCATTACAGTGGATATCAGGTGTGGATCGCACGCGGTGGGACTTGTGGGACTCCATCCTGGGTGGGATTTTCCACCTTTTTTGGACTTTTTCCCAGGGTGTTTGGCTACGGTGTGTAGTGAAGCATGTTTAGCTATTCCTCGTCCTGCAGTGATAATGATACTTGGAAGAAACTTACTTTATTTGTCACCATGGAGGCGAAAATGAGTGATTTAGAAGTAGCTAAAACACTGTAGACTGACGTTAGCCGCTAGCGAGCTAGCCATGTCTTAAAGCACCTCTCCCTGAGGACGTTTCAGTGTTATAACTTCACCTTTATCCTCAGTTTTTAAGCCAAAATGCATCCGTTCTCCCTTTTCTGTTTGCACACTGTCAGGCTTGCCACTGACAGTTTATGTTTGTTTTAGTTTCCCCCCCCCTGTGTGTTTAGTATTTCCTGTCCTTAGTTCCTGTCAGCATTTTATTTTGGTTAAGCTTCCTGTTTGTCTCCCTGAGTGCTTTGTTTCCCCTCAACTGCGGCTGATTGGCACCTGACCACACCTGGTGTCAATCAGCCCTCTCCTATTTGTACCTGTTTTGTCTTCCAGTCAGTGCTGGACTATTGATTTGTCCATGTCACTTCTTGTCGCTCTTGTCATGTAGTATCGCTCCTGTCGTGTCGTACCTTGTCGTGTCTTTGCAGCGTAGCGGGTAAGCTATATTCGTTTGACGTTTGTGGCTTACTGTTTTTTGTTCCCTGCTTCCAGTTTGTTCTTTCATTTTACAAGTACGACGTCTGTTTCCTGCTAAATACCTGCTAGCTTCCATGCTAAGTCTCCTTTTTGTTTTCTAGCTCCTATGCTAGCTCTCTTAGTTTGTTATCCGCCCACATGCGCTCTTGGTTGTACCCCTTTTGTTTGTTCTTGTTTAGTTTTAACTAAATCATGTTTTCTCACTCCATGCCTGCCTCCATCTCTGCATCTTGGGGTTTGTCACAAACAAGCTCTGACACACTGTGTCTGCTTGTAAGTACTCTGTGATTGTGCGCTGCCGAACATGCTCCTCTGCTCGCAATACCAGCAAAGACACAAAGTGACGACGAGCCGTCTTGCCAGTTTAAAAAGAGGAGGCGGTATAGTACCGAATATGATTCATTGGTTTCGCGGTGCTTTACTAGTTCCGGTATACCGTACAACCCTACACTGGTCAATTTATTTTTTTTGTCCACACTCATTTTTTTATATGCATGTTTTCTTCATCCATTGCAGTGTTGTAACTTCACCTTTATCTTTACTTTTTTTTAGGCCAAAATGCATCCGTTCTCCCCTTTCTGTCTCCACACTGTGTCAGCTTGTATGTACTCTGTGTGTGCGCACTGCCGAACATGCTCCTCTGCTGGTAAAATTAGTGACGACTCGCCGTCATGCTCGTAAAAAAAAAACAGGGTTTGGGGGACCGGTACTTTTTAGAGGCGGTATGGTACCGGATATGATTATTTAGTTTTGCGGTACTATACTAGTTCCGGTATAACGTACAACCCTACACTTGTCAATTTATTTTTTTGTCCACACTCGTTTTTTTTATGCATGTTTTCTTCATCCATTGCCGTGTTGTAACTTCACCTTTATCTTTACTTTTTAGGCCAAAATGCGTCCGTTCTCCCTTTTCTGTCCCTGCACTGTGTCTGCTTGTATGTACTCTGTGCGTGGGCGCTGCCAAACACGCTCCTCTGCCGGCAAAACCAGTCGTTACTCGGAATCCTTTTTGACTTGACAAGACGGCAACATCTTAATATTGAACCCTTTAGTGCAGACCAGCTCTGGAAACACTTGAACAAACCACAAATAATATTTATACTTGTTTTTCTTTTGTTGTTGTTTTTTTCTTCTTTACATACGGCTTCCTCGTCTCTGAAGGTGTCAGTTCACAGCGGCGGCGTGATTGAATTCCAGCTTTCACATTAAGTGTGTTTTTGATGGAGTGCGTGTGCACTGGAGCGCTACCACACACACACACACACACACACACACACACACACACACACACACACATATATTGCATTTTACGGCATCAGCCAGCCTCAAAGTGGATCATTATTTACTAAACAGGTTGCCTAACAAGAGAAGACTGATTTCCCCTGCAGGCGGGGCGGGGGGAATGGGGGGGGGCTGCAATATCCATCATAATTGATGTGTTGCAAAGCAGATTACACACATTAGCGCACACTGTCTGCGCAATGACGGCGCCGACTGAACATGACAAATGCCAGAACGCGCGGAGGGTGTTTGCGCCCGGAAGAGATATTTGCATGTATTCCAGGGTCGTGTTGGCCTACGCGCTCGTTTGCTCCGAGTTATTTGTAAACACTCGACTAATCGCCATGTGGCCTCATGATGATTATTTCCTCCTTGCCGCGGCTTAATCCACGCTGCAGTGGAAGAAAATACTCGGTTGCTCCCTCGCTCCTCCATTTTCACACACCTAGACAGTTTTTCAGCATGAATTACACATCATTTTTTGTATTGATACTCCCAGAAGGCAGTGAGTAGCTAGCATGCTAGCATCATTAGGCTTGATTGATTGATTGATTGATTGATTGATTAAAACTTGTATTAGTACAAACCCCGTTTCCATAGGAGTTGGGAAATTGTGTTAGATGTAAATATAAACAGAATACAATGATTTGCAAATCCTCTTCTGTCACGCCTGTAAGATTGTTTTGTTTTTTGCCATGTTTGTTGTGAATTATATTTATGTAGCGCTTTTTCTCTAGTGACTCAAAGCGCTTTACATAGTGAAAGCCAATATCTAAGTTCCATTCAAAGCAGTGTGGGTGGCACTGGGAGCAGGTGGGTAAAGTGTCTTGCCCAAGGACAGAACGGCAGTGACTAGGATGGCGGAAGCGGGAATTGAACCTGCAACCCTCAAGTTGCTGGCACGGCCCCTCTAACAACCGAGCTAACCGAGGTTATGTTGAATTTTTTGGACATTTAGTTCTGTCTTTGCACTTCCTGGTTTGTTTTGGTGTCCATGCCAACCCATTAGTTTCACCTGGTCTCCTAGTCACGTCCCTGTCCTCATCCTCACACCTGTTTTCAGGAATCATCACAGCTGCTATTTAAGTCATTCTTTTCCTGTCTTCGTCCTGGCATCTTCACCTGCCCAAGCTGCAGCTCCTTCATGTCCTCCAACACCTTGCTGTCCATGCTCCTTGTGTCAGTCCAAGTAAGTTGTGTTTTCTTCTCTTTAGTCATGCCATTGTGCTAGTTTTCTTTTGATTTGTCTAGTTTATTATCCGCCATCGAGCGCCTCCTTGGTTTGTCTTTTAGTAGTTTGTTTGTTTATTAAACAAATTAAACATGTACTCACGTCCACGCCTGGCTCGTTCCAAACATTCTCTGCATCGAAGAAACAACCCTAATCAAAGTCCTAGTTTGACACTTTTCAACCCATATTCCATTGAATGCACTACAAAGACAAGATATTTGATGTTCAAATACGTGCCAAAGTAGTTGGGAAAGGGCATGTTCACCACTGTGTTACATCACCTTTTCTTTTAACAACACTCAATAAACGTTTGGGAACTGAGGAAACTAATTGTTGAAGCTTTGAAAGTGGAATTCTTTCCCATTCTTGTTTTATGTAGAGCTTCAGTCCTTCAACAGTCCGGGGTCTCCGCTGTCTTATTTTACGCTTCATAATGCGCCACACATTTTCCATGGGAGACAGGTCTCGACTGCAGGCAGGCCAGGAAAGTACCCACACTCTTTTTTTTTTACGAAGCCAAGCTGTTGTAACATGTGGCATGGCATAGTCTTGCTGAAATAAGCAGGGGCGTCCATGAAAAAGACGGCGCTTAGATGGCAGCATATGTTGTTCCAAAACCTGTGTGTACCTTTCAGCATTAATGGTGCCTTCACAGATGTGTAAGTTACCCATGCCTTGGGCACCAATACACCCCCATACCATCACACATGCTGGCTTTTACACTTTGCGTCGATAACAGTCTGGATGGTTCGCTTCCCCTTTGGTCGGGATGACACAATGTCGAATATTTCCAAAAACAATTTTAAATGTGGACTCGTCAGACCACAGAACACTTTTCCACTTTGTATCAGTCCATCTTAGATGATCTCGGGCCCAGAGAAGCCGGCAGTGTTTCTGGATGTTGTTGATAAATGGCTTTCGCTTTGCATAGAAGAGCTTTAACTTGCACTTTCAGATGTAGCGACCAACTGTATTTAGTGACAGTGGTTTTCTGAAGTGTTCCTGAGCCCATGTGGTGATATCCTTTAGGGATTGATGTCGGTGTTTGATACAGTGCCGTCTGAGGGATGGAAGGTCACGGTCATTCAATGTTGGTTTCCGGCTATGCCGCTTACGTGGAGTGATTTCTCCAGATTCTCTGAACCTTTTGATGATATTATGGAGCGTAGATGTTGAAATCCCTAAATTTCTTGCAATGTCACTTTGAGAAAGGTTGTTCTTAAACTGCTTGACTATTTGCTCACACAGTTGTGGACAAAGGGGTGTACCTCGCCCCATCCTTTCTTGTGAAAGACTGAGCATTTTTTGGGAAGCTGCTTTTATAGCCAATCATGGCACCCACCTGTTCCCAATTAGCCTGCACACCTGTGGGATGTTCCAAATAAGTGTTTGATGAGCACTCCTCAACTTTATCAGTCTTTATTGCCACCTTTCCCAACTTCTGTGTCACGTGCTGCTGGCATCAAATTCTAAAGTTAATGATTATTTGCAAAAAAACAAACATGTTTATGAGTTTGAACATGAAATATGTTGTCTTTGTAGCATATTCAACTGAATATGGCTTGAAAAGGATTTGCAAATCATTGTATTCTGTTTATATTTACATCTAACACAATTTCCCAACTCATATGGAAACGGGGTTTGTACATTAATTAGCACCCTGGTGGTAATTCAAGGAAATACGGTGTACCAATTTTAAATTACAGGATGTTATTTATGTAGTTTGCTCATTTTCCTAGAACGGTGCACTAACACGGGGTTTATTTTTTTTCTTCCATATTTAGCATCATCTACAAAGATACAAAGAATTGCTATTGCGACATCTAGTGGACACATTTAGAACAGATGTTTCTTTCATTCCAAAATTTCCGCTTATTTTTATACCTAAAGAACTCATCCTGCAGGCCGGAAAAAAGATGTTTGCGGGCTGAATCCAGCCTGCGGGCCATATGCTGGACAGCCTGATTAAACCTTTCTTCAGAAAACAATGATTAACATGTCTGTGATGTTGGACACGGCTCTTGTCCGTCATCCACCGGCTCTTGTCCATCATCCACCGGCTCTTGTCCATCATCCACCGGCTCTTGTCCATCATCCACCGGCTCTTGTCCATCATCCACCGGCTCTTGTCCATCATCCACCGGCTCTTGTCCATCATCCACCGGCTCTTGTCCATCATCCACCGGCTCTTGTCCGTCATCACCGGCTCTTGTCCGTCATCCACCGGCTCTTGTGCGTCATCACCGGCTCTTGTCCATCATCCACCGGCTCTTGTCCGTCATCACCGGCTCTTGTCCATCATCCACCGGCTCTTGTCCGTCATCACCGGCTCTTGTCCATCATCCACCGGCTCTTGTCCGTCATCACCGGCTCTTGTCCGTCATCCACCGGCTCTTGTCCGTCATCACCGGCTCTTGTCCATCATCCACCGGCTCTTGTCCATCATCCACCGGCTCTTGTCCATCATCCACCGGCTCTTGTCCATCATCCACCGGCTCTTGTCCATCATCCACCGGCTCTTGTCCGTCATCCACCGGCTCTTGTCCGTCATCACCGGCTCTTGTCCGTCATCACCGGCTCTTGTCCGTCATCCACCGGCTCTTGTCCGTCATCACCGGCTCTTGTCCGTCATCCACCGGCTCTTGTCCGTCATCCACCGGCTCTTGTCCGTCATCACCGGCTCTTGTCCGTCATCCACCGGCTCTTGTCCGTCATCCACCGGCTCTTGTCCGTCATCCACCGGCTCTTGTCCGTCATCCACCGGCTCTTGTCCGTCATCACCGGCTCTTGTCCATCATCCACCGGCTCTTGTCCGTCATCCACCGGCTCTTGTCCATCATCACCGGCTCTTGTCCATCATCCACCGGCTCTTGTCCATCATCCACCGGCTCTTGTCCGTCATCACCGGCTCTTGTCCGTCATCCACCGGCTCTTGTCCGTCATCCACCGGCTCTTGTCCGTCATCCACCGGCTCTTGTCCGTCATCCACCGGCTCTTGTCCGTCATCCACCGGCTCTTGTCCGTCATCCACCGGCTCTTGTCCGTCATCCACCGGCTCTTGTCCGTCATCCACCGGCTCTTGTCCGTCATCCACCGGCTCTTGTCCGTCATCACCGGCTCTTGTCCATCATCCACCGGCTCTTCTCCGTCATCACCGGCTCTTCTCCGTCATCCACCGGCTCTTGTCCATCATCCACCGGCTCTTGTCCATCATCCACCGGCTCTTGTCCATCATCCACCGGCTCTTGTCCATCATCCACCGGCTCTTGTCCATCATCCACCGGCTCTTGTCCATCATCCACCGGCTCTTGTCCATCATCACCGGCTCTTGTCCGTCATCCACCGGCTCTTGTCCGTCATCCACCGGCTCTTGTCCGTCATCCACCGGCTCTTGTCCGTCATCCACCGGCTCTTGTCCGTCATCACCGGCTCTTGTCCGTCATCACCGGCTCTTGTCCGTCATCCACCGGCTCTTGTCCGTCATCACCGGCTCTTGTCCGTCATCCACCGGCTCTTGTCCGTCATCCACCGGCTCTTGTCCGTCATCCACCGGCTCTTGTCCATCATCCACCGGCTCTTGTCCATCATCACCGGCTCTTGTCCATCATCACCGGCTCTTGTCCATCATCCACCGGCTCTTGTCCATCATCCACCGGCTCTTGACCATCATCCACCGGCTCTTGTCCATCATCACCGGCTCTTGTCCATCATCCCCCGGCTCTTGTCCATCATCCCCCGGCTCTTGTCCATCATCCACCGGCTCTTGTCCATCATCCACCGGCTCTTATCCATCATCACCGGCTCTTGTCCATCATCCCCCGGCTCTTGTCCATCATCCCCCGGCTCTTGTCCATCATCCACCGGCTCTTGTCCGTCATCCACCGGCTCTTGTCCGTCAACCACCGGCTCTTGTCCGTCAACCACCGGCTCTTGCCCGTCATCACCGGCTCTTGTCCGTCATCCACCGGCTCTTGTCCGTCATCCACCGGCTCTTGTCCGTCATCCACCGGCTCTTGTCCGTCATCCACCGGCTCTTGTCCGTCATCCACCGGCTCTTGTCCGTCATCCACCGGCTCTTGTCCGTCATCCACCGGCTCTTGTCCGTCATCACCGGCTCTTGTCCGTCATCCACCGGCTCTTGTCCGTCATCCACCGGCTCTTGTCCATCATCCACCGGCTCTTGTCCATCATCACCGGCTCTTGTCCATCATCCACCGGCTCTTGACCATCATCCACCGGCTCTTGACCATCATCCACCGGCTCTTGTCCATCATCACCGGCTCTTGTCCATCATCCCCCGGCTCTTGTCCATCATCCACCGGCTCTTGTCCATCATCCACCGGCTCTTGTCCATCATCACCGGCTGTTGTCCATCATCCCCCGGCTCTTGTCCATCATCCACCGGCTCTTGT
>NC_084620.1:71718933-71773933 GCF_033978795.1 Nerophis ophidion
AGCTTGCATGCAAACAGTGACCTCTAGTGGTCACTACCGGTAGTAAGGACTCCCCTTCTGCCAGCCTCCAAACGCCCGGAGCAGGGATTGTCCTGCAAAGGGCAGAAGGTAGATTAGGAGTCAGTGTAATGAGAGGCAAAGCGTCTCTTTAAGCTCCCCTTTTCTTGTCTTTGCCTCCATCTTCTCAGGCCAAGGCGGCAGACACTTTTTTTCCTCTCCTCCTCCTCCTCTTCTTCGTCTCCGCAGTGTTCCTTGACAGTTCCTTGTTAGATCTTTCCAGAATCTGCAAGCCACTTGCCAGCCGGCGTGGGCGTGCGACGCTCGTCGCGGTAATAGGCGTAATAGGGTCAGGCCTGCATTTAATAAACAATTACCCATCTATAATAGATGAAGGCCAGCCGCTAAAGGCCTGGGCCGGGTCGCGAGAGGGAACACGACAGTTACAGGAAAGAGGCGCCGAGCAGGGAGTGAAGGGATGAATAATGCACACCAGATGCCCATCACGGCACCCAAAGCTAGCAGGGGGGGGGCAATCATTATCTGCTAATGATCCTTTGCAGCAAACAAATAAAAGGCTGCAGAGAAGCTCTTCCAGATAAGACAAGGTTAAAAGTGTGGAGTGTGTGTGACACCAGCTCACTTGGATTAGCATGCAGCTACAATATGCAAGGAAATCATACCCCCCCCCCCCCCCCCCCCCCTCCCTTAGCGTGTGTGTGTGGGGAGCCAAAACTGGTCTTTTTGGAGTTTGTGCACTATTATTATTCGACTATTTTCAAAAGCGGAACAAACAACTTTTGCACTATACAGCAAAGCAGGGGTCAGCAACCTTTTTGAAAGCAAGAGCTACTTCTTGGCTACTGATTCATGCCAAGGGCTACCAGTTTGATACACACTTCAATAAATTGCCAGAAATAGCCAATTTGCTCAATTTACCTTTAATAAATAAATCTATATATTTATTTTAAAAAATGGGTATTTCTGTCCGTCATTCCGTCGTACATTTTTTTTCCTTTTACGGAAGAGAATAAATGATGAAAAAAAAACACTTAATTAAACAGTTTATAATAGGAGAAAACACGAAAAGAAAAAAAAAAAAAAAATTTTGAAACATAACTTACCTTTAATTTCGACTCTTTAAAAGTCAAAATTCAACCGAACAAAAGAAGAGAAAAACTAGCTAATTCTAATCTTTTTGAAAAAATCAAAGAAATCATTTTCTGATTAAGATTAATCTTAGAATTTTGATGACATGTTTTAAATAGGTTAAAATCCAATCTGAATTTTGTTAGAATATATAACAAATTGGACCAAGCTATATTTCTAACAAATACAAATCATTATTTCTTCTAGATTTTCCAGAACAAACATTTTAAAATCAATTCAAAAGACTCTGAAATAAGATTTAAATTTGATTCTACAGATTTTCTAGATTTGCCAGACTGATTTTTTTTCATTTTAGTCATAAGTTTGAAGAAATATTTCTCAAATATTCATTGTTGAAATCAGAAGCTAAAATGAAGAATTAAAATTACATTTATTTATCATTCTTTACAATAAATTTACTTGAACATTGATTTAAATTGTCAGGAAAGAAGAGGAAGGAATTTAAAAGGTAAAAAGGTATATGTGTTTAAAAATCCTAAAATTATTTTTAAGGTTGTATTTTTTTCTCTAAAATTCTCTTTCTGAAAGTTATAAGAAGCAAAGTAAAAAAATAAACAAATTTAATTAAACAAGTGAAGACCAAGTTTTTCAAATATTTTCTTGGATTTTCAAATTCTATTTGAGTTTTGTCTCTCTTAAAATTAAAAATGTGGAGCAAAGCGAGACCAGCTTGCTAGTAAATAAATACAATTTAAAAAATAGAGGCAGCTCACTGGTAAGTGCTGCTATTTGAGCTATTTTTAGAACAGGCCAGCGGGCGACTCATCTGGTCCTCACGGGCGACCTGGTGCCCGCGGGCACCGTGTTGGTGACCCCTGCAGTCCACTATGTTCCACAGTCATTGTTGCATGAAATATTTCAAAAAAAATAACTTAGATTTATATCGCGCATTTCTAGACACTCAAAGTGCTCACAGAGAAGTGGGACTCAACATTCATTCACACGATGGTGGTGGTAAGTAAGCTACATCAGTAGCCACAGCTGCCCTGCGGTGGACTGACGGAAGCGTGGCTGCCAGTTTGCACCTCCGGCCCCTCCGACCACCACCTGTCATTCATTCATCAGTGTGAGCGGCACCGGGGGCAAAGGGTGAAGTGTCCTGCCCAAGGACACAACGGCAGTGGGAAGAGAACCTGCAACCCTCAGGTTGCTGGCCGCCCGCTCTACCCACTACGCCATGCCACTCTATTTTGTTTGTTTTTGGATAGAATCCTACTGAATTATTTCGAGAAGTGACGAGGAAAGGTGGATTTTAAGTCATTCCAACCAAAATACTTCATTTTTATTTACGTATAACTGCTAATGCATTACTTTTTGTATAAAATGGTACTAGATACTCACAAAAAGACATTGGTGCATTGCTTTTTGTATGAAATCCTACTAAATACTGCAAAAACAGGGATTTCTCCATTACTATGGTGTATTACTTGTTGTATGAAATCCTACTAAATACTGCAAAAACAGACATTTGTCCATTACTATGGTGTATTACTTGTTGTATGAAATCTTACTAAATACTATAAAAACCGGCAGTTGTCCATAACTATTGTGTTTTACTTAAATACGTCTCTATTCTGCAACAGCAGGCATTGGTTCATAACTGTTGTGTATTACTTTTTGTATGAATTCCTACTAAATACTGCAAAAACAGACATATGTCCATTACTTGTTGTATGAAATCCTATTAAATTCTGTAAAAAAAGGGCATTTGTCCATAACACATAATTCTATTATTCATAATTCTATAGCAACCGGCATAGCTCGGTTGGTAGAGTGGCCGTGCCAGCAACTTGAGGGTTGCAGGTTCGATTCCCACTTGTGCCATCCTAGTTACTGCCGTTGTGTCCTTGGGCAAGACACTTGACCCACCTGCTCCCAGTGTCACCCACACTGCTTTAAATGGAACTTAGATATTGGCTTTCACTATGTAAAGCGCTTTGAGTCACTAGAGAAAAGCGCTATATAAATATAATTCACTTCACTTCACTTCACTATAGTCTGTAAAAGCAGGTATTGGTTCATAACTGTAGTCCATTACTTTTTGTATGAAATCCTACTAAATACTGCATAAACAGGGATATGTCCATTACTATGGTGTATTACTTGTATTAAATCCTACTAAATACTATAAAAACCAGCATTTTTCCAGAACTATGGTGTATTACTTTTTGTATGAAATCCTACTAAATACTGCAAAAACAAGCATTTGTCCATAATAATTCTATATTCTGCAATAGTGCGTATTGGTTCATAACTTTAGTATAGTACTTTTTAAATGAAATCCTACTAAATACTGCAAAAACAGGCATTCATCTAAAAATACTTCTATATTCTGTCACGAAAACAGACGGTGGTGTATAACTTTGTGTATGAAATCCTACTAAATACTGCAAAAACAAGCATTTGTCCATAATAATTCTATATTCTGCAATAGTGGGTATTGGTTCATAACTTTAGTATAGTACTTTTCGAGTGAAATCCTCCTAAATACTGCAAGAACAGACATATGTCCATTCCTATGGTCCATTACTTTGTGTATGAAATCCTACTAAACACTGCAAAAACAGGCATTTGGCCACAATTATGGTGTATTACTTGTTGTATGAAATCCTACTAAATACTGTAAAAACAGGCATTCATCCAAAAATACTTCTATATTCTGTCACGAAAACATACGGTGGTGCATTACTTTGTGTATAAAATCCTACTAAATACTGCAAAAACAAGTATAGTCCAGAACTGTATGGTCCATTACTTTGTGTATGAAGTCCTACTAAATACTGTAAAAACAGGCGTGTGTCCATAACTTCTTTAGATAATTGTATATTCTGCAATAGCAGGTATTGGCTCATAACTGTAGTGTATTACTTTTTGTATGAAGTCCTACTAAATACTGTAAAAACAGGCATTCATCCAAAAATACTTCTATATTCTGTCACGAAAACATACGGTGGTGCATTACTTTGTGTATGAAATCCTACAAAATACTGCAAAAACAAGCATAGTCCAGAACTGTATGGTCCATTACTGTTTGTATGAAGTCCTACTAAATACTGTAAAAACAGGCATATGTCCATAACTTCTTTAGATGGTTGTATATTCTGCAATAGCAGGTATTGGCTCATAACTGTAGTGTATTACTTTTTGTATGAAGTCCTACTAAATACTGTAAAAACAGACAAATCCCCATTACTATGGTGTATTACTTGTCTGAAATCTTACTAAATAGAGTAAAACAGGCATTTTTACTTAAATAAGTCTATATTCTGTAATAGCAGGTATTATCCAGAACTATAGTGTATTACTTCCATCCATCCATTTCTACCGCTTATTCCCTTTTTGGGGTCGCGGGGGGCGCTGGCGCCTATCTCAGCTACAATCGGGCGGAAGGCGGGGTAAACCCTGGACAAGTCGCCACATGTGAGTGTATTACTTCTTGTCTGAAATATAAAAAAAAGTACCAGTGATTGTCACACACATACTAGATGTGGCAAAAATATTATCTAAATACTGCAAAAACTGGTGTTGGTCCAGAACTATAGTGTATTACTTTTTGTATGAAATCCTATTAAATGCTGCAAAGACCAGTATTGATCTTGAACTATCGTGTACTATGTTTTGTATAAAATACTAAATACTGCAAAAACAGACATTTGTCCAGAACTATGGTGTATTACTTGTTGAAAGGAATACTAAACACTGCAAAAACAGGTGTTTTTCCAAAACTATCATTTATTTGTTTTTGTTTGAACCCATATAGATAACTCCTTCCAGCTGAGGCATCCACTCACCTGTCATCTGCTTCCAGACAACTCCTGCACTCACCTGCCCACAGGTGGAGAGTGACCACGCCCTGCCCAGGGGTGGAGAGTGACCACGCCCTGCACACAGGCGGAGAGTGACCACGCCCTGCACACAGGCGGAGAGTGACCACGCCCTGCCCACAGGCGGAGAGTGACCACGCCCTGCACACAGGCGGAGAGTGACCACGCCCTGCACACAGGCGGAGAGTGACCACGCCCTGCACACAGGCGGAGAGTGACCACGCCCTGCCCACAGGCGGAGAGTGACCACGCCCTGCCCACAGGCGGAGAGTGACCACGCCCTGCCCACAGGCGGAGAGTGACCACGCCCTGCCCACAGGCGGAGAGTGACCACGCCCTGCACACAGGCGGAGAGTGACCACGCCCTGCCCACAGGCGGAGAGTGACCACGCCCTGCCCACAGGCGGAGAGTGACCACGCCCTGCACACAGGCGGAGAGTGACCACGCCCTGCCCACAGGCGGAGAGTGACCACGCCCTGCCCACAGGCGGAGAGTGACCACGCCCTGCACACAGGCGGAGAGTGACCACGCCCTGCCCACAGGCGGAGAGTGACCACGCCCTGCCCACAGGCGGAGAGTGACCACGCCCTGCCCACAGGCGGAGAGTGACCACGCCCTGCCCACAGGCGGAGAGTGACCACGCCCTGCCCACAGGCGGAGAGTGACCACGCCCTGCCCACAGGCGGAGAGTGACCACGCCCTGCCCACAGGCGGAGAGTGACCACGCCCTGCCCACAGGCGGAGAGTGACCACGCCCTGCCCACAGGCGGAGAGTGACCACGCCCTGCCCACAGGCGGAGAGTGACCACGCCCTGCCCACAGGCGGAGAGTGACCACGCCCTGCCCACAGGCGGAGAGTGACCACGCCCTGCCCACAGGCGGAGAGTGACCACGCCCTGCCCACAGGCGGAGAGTGACCACGCCCTGCACACAGGCGGGGAGTGACCACGCCCTGCCTTCCACACAGGTATTGATCCAGAACTATAGTCTACTACTTGTTGTATGAAATACTGCAAAAACAGGTGTTGGTCCAGGACTATAGTATATTACTTGAATGAAATCCTATTAAATGCTGCAAAGACCAGTATTGATCTTGAACTATTGTGTACTATGTTTTGTATAAAATACTAAATACTGCAAAAACAGGTGTTTTTCCAAAACTATCATTTATTTGTTTTTGTTTGAACCCATATAGATAACTCCTTCCAGCTGAGGCATCCACTCACCTGTCATCTGCTTCCAGACAACTCCTGCACTCACCTGCCCACAGGTGGAGAGTGACCACGCCCTGCCCAGGGGTGGAGAGTGACCACGCCCTGCACACAGGCGGAGAGTGACCACGCCCTGCACACAGGCGGAGAGTGACCACGCCCTGCCCACAGGCGGAGAGTGACCACGCCCTGCACACAGGCGGAGAGTGACCACGCCCTGCACACAGGTGGAGAGTGACCACGCCCTGCACACAGGCGGAGAGTGACCACGCCCTGCCCACAGGCGGAGAGTGACCACGCCCTGCCCACAGGCGGAGAGTGACCACGCCCTGCCCACAGGCGGAGAGTGACCACGCCCTGCCCACAGGCGGAGAGTGACCACGCCCTGCACACAGGCGGAGAGTGACCACGCCCTGCCCACAGGCGGAGAGTGACCACGCCCTGCCCACAGGCGGAGAGTGACCACGCCCTGCACACAGGCGGAGAGTGACCACGCCCTGCCCACAGGCGGAGAGTGACCACGCCCTGCCCACAGGCGGAGAGTGACCACGCCCTGCACACAGGCGGAGAGTGACCACGCCCTGCCCACAGGCGGAGAGTGACCACGCCCTGCCCACAGGCGGAGAGTGACCACGCCCTGCCCACAGGCGGAGAGTGACCACGCCCTGCCCACAGGCGGAGAGTGACCACGCCCTGCCCACAGGCGGAGAGTGACCACGCCCTGCCCACAGGCGGAGAGTGACCACGCCCTGCCCACAGGCGGAGAGTGACCACGCCCTGCCCACAGGCGGAGAGTGACCACGCCCTGCCCACAGGCGGAGAGTGACCACGCCCTGCCCACAGGCGGAGAGTGACCACGCCCTGCCCACAGGCGGAGAGTGACCACGCCCTGCCCACAGGCGGAGAGTGACCACGCCCTGCCCACAGGCGGAGAGTGACCACGCCCTGCCCACAGGCGGAGAGTGACCACGCCCTGCACACAGGCGGGGAGTGACCACGCCCTGCCTTCCACACAGGTATTGATCCAGAACTATAGTCTACTACTTGTTGTATGAAATACTGCAAAAACAGGTGTTGGTCCAGGACTATAGTATATTACTTGAATGAAATCCTATTAAATGCTGCAAAGACCAGTATTGATCTTGAACTATTGTGTACTATGTTTTGTATAAAATACTAAATACTGCAAAAACAGGTGTTTTTCCAAAACTATCATTTATTTGTTTTTGTTTGAACCCATATAGATAACTCCTTCCAGCTGAGGCATCCACTCACCTGTCATCTGCTTCCAGACAACTCCTGCACTCACCTGCCCACAGGTGGAGAGTGACCACGCCCTGCCCAGGGGTGGAGAGTGACCATGCCCTGCCCACAGGCGGAGAGTGACCACGTCCTGCCCACAGGCGGAGAGTGACCACGTCCTGCCCACAGGCGGAGAGTGACCACGCCCTGCCCACAGGCGGAGAGTGACCACGCCCTGCACACAGGCGGAGAGTGACCACGTCCTGCCCACAGGCGGAGAGTGACCACGCCCTGCCCACAGGCGGAGAGTGACCACGCCCTGCACACAGGCGGAGAGTGACCACGCCCTGCACACAGGTGGAGAGTGACCACGCCCTGCACACAGGCGGAGAGTGACCACGCCCTGCCCAGGGGTGGAGAGTGACCACGCCCTGCACACAGGCGGAGAGTGACCACGCCCTGCCCACAGGCGGAGAGTGACCACGCCCTGCCCACAGGCGGAGAGTGACCACGCCCTGCCCACAGGCGGAGAGTGACCACGCCCTGCCCAGGGGTGGAGAGTGACCACGCCCTGCACACAGGCGGAGAGTGACCACGCCCTGCACACAGGTGGAGAGTGACCACGCCCTGCCCAGGGGTGGAGAGTGACCACGCCCTGCACACAGGCGGAGAGTGACCACGCCCTGCCCACAGGCGGAGAGTGACCACGCCCTGCCCACAGGCGGAGAGTGACCACGCCCTGCCCACAGGCGGAGAGTGACCACGCCCTGCCCACAGGCGGAGAGTGACCACGCCCTGCCCACAGGCGGAGAGTGACCACGCCCTGCCCACAGGCGGAGAGTGACCACGCCCTGCCCAGGGGTGGAGAGTGACCACGCCCTGCCCACAGGCGGAGAGTGACCACGCCCTGCCCACAGGCGGAGAGTGACCACGCCCTGCCCACAGGCGGAGAGTGACCACGCCCTGCCCACAGGCGGAGAGTGACCACGCCCTGCCCACAGGCGGAGAGTGACCACGCCCTGCCCACAGGCGGAGAGTGACCACGCCCTGCCCACAGGCGGAGAGTGACCACGCCCTGCCCACAGGCGGAGAGTGACCACGCCCTGCACACAGGCGGGGAGTGACCACGCCCTGCCTTCCACACAGGTATTGATCCAGAACTATAGTCTACTACTTGTTGTATGAAATACTGCAAAAACAGGTGTTGGTCCAGGACTATAGTATATTACTTGAATGAAATCCTATTAAATGCTGCAAAGACCAGTATTGATCTTGAACTATTGTGTACTATGTTTTGTATAAAATACTAAATACTGCAAAAACAGGTGTTTTTCCAAAACTATCATTTATTTGTTTTTGTTTGAACCCATATAGATAACTCCTTCCAGCTGAGGCATCCACTCACCTGTCATCTGCTTCCAGACAACTCCTGCACTCACCTGCCCACAGGTGGAGAGTGACCACGCCCTGCCCAGGGGTGGAGAGTGACCACGCCCTGCCCACAGGCGGAGAGTGACCACGCCCCACAGGCGGAGAGTGACCACGCCCTGCCCACAGGCGGAGAGTGACCACGCCCTGCACACAGGCGGAGAGTGACCACGCCCTGCACACAGGCGGAGAGTGACCACGCCCTGCCCACAGGCGGAGAGTGACCACGCCCTGCCCACAGGCGGAGAGTGACCACGCCCTGCCCACAGGCGGAGAGTGACCACGCCCTGCACACAGGCGGAGAGTGACCACGCCCTGCCCACAGGCGGAGAGTGACCACGCCCTGCACACAGGCGGAGAGTGACCACGCCCTGCACACAGGCGGAGAGTGACCACGCCCTGCACACAGGCGGAGAGTGACCACGCCCTGCCCACAGGTGGAGAGTGACCACGCCCTGCCCACAGGCGGAGAGTGACCACGCCCTGCACACAGGCGGAGAGTGACCACGCCCTGCCCACAGGCGGAGAGTGACCACGCCCTGCACACAGGCGGAGAGTGACCACGCCCTGCCCACAGGCGGAGAGTGACCACGCCCTGCCCACAGGCGGAGAGTGACCACGCCCTGCCCACAGGCGGAGAGTGACCACGCCCTGCCCACAGGCGGAGAGTGACCACGCCCTGCACACAGGCGGAGAGTGACCACGCCCTGCACACAGGCGGAGAGTGACCACGCCCTGCCCACAGGCGGAGAGTGACCACGCCCTGCACACAGGCGGAGAGTGACCACGCCCTGCACACAGGCGGAGAGTGACCACGCCCTGCCCACAGGCGGAGAGTGACCACGCCCTGCACACAGGCGGAGAGTGACCACGCCCTGCCCACAGGCGGAGAGTGACCACGCCCTGCCCACAGGCGGAGAGTGACCACGCCCTGCACACAGGCGGAGAGTGACCACGCCCTGCCCACAGGCGGAGAGTGACCACGCCCTGCCCACAGGCGGAGAGTGACCACGCCCTGCACACAGGCGGAGAGTGACCACGCCCTGCACACAGGCGGAGAGTGACCACGCCCTGCCCACAGGCGGAGAGTGACCACGCCCTGCCCACAGGCGGAGAGTGACCACGCCCTGCACACAGGCGGAGAGTGACCACGCCCTGCACACAGGCGGAGAGTGACCACGCCCTGCCCACAGGCGGAGAGTGACCACGCCCTGCACACAGGCGGAGAGTGACCACGCCCTGCCCACAGGCGGAGAGTGACCACGCCCTGCACACAGGCGGAGAGTGACCACGCCCTGCACACAGGCGGAGAGTGACCACGCCCTGCCCACAGGCGGAGAGTGACCACGCCCTGCACACAGGCGGAGAGTGACCACGCCCTGCACACAGGCGGAGAGTGACCACGCCCTGCACACAGGCGGAGAGTGACCACGCCCTGCACACAGGCGGAGAGTGACCACGCCCTGCACACAGGCGGAGAGTGACCACGCCCTGCCCACAGGCGGAGAGTGACCACGCCCTGCCCACAGGCGGAGAGTGACCACGCCCTGCACACAGGCGGAGAGTGACCACGCCCTGCACACAGGCGGAGAGTGACCACGCCCTGCACACAGGCGGAGAGTGACCACGCCCTGCCCACAGGCGGAGAGTGACCACGCCCTGCCTTCCACACAGGTATTGATCCAGAACTATAGTCTACTACTTGTTGTATGAAATACTGCAAAAACAGGTGTTGGTCCAGGACTATAGTGTACTACTTGTTGTATAAAATACTAAATACTGCAAAAACAGGTGTTGGTCCAGAACTATAGTGTATTACTTGTATGAAATCCTATTAAATGCAGCAAAAACAGGAATTGAACCAGAACTATAGTGTACTACTTTTTGTATGAAATACTAAATACTGTAAAAACAGGTGTTGGTCCAGAACTATAATGTATTACTTGTATGAAATCCTTTTAAATGCTGCAAAAACAGGTTTTGATACAGAACTATAGTGTACTACCTTTTGTAAAAGATACTAAATGCTGCAAAAACAGGTATTGATCCAGAACTATAGTGTACTACTTTTTGTATAAAATAATTTTAAATTCTGCAAAAACAGGTATTGATCTAGAACTATAGTGTACTAGTTTTTGTATGAAATGCTATTAAATACTGCAAAAACAGGTATTGATCCAGAACTATAGTGTACTACTTTTTTTATGAAATCCTTTTAAATGCTGCAAAAACAGGTTTTGATCCAGAACTATAATGTACTAATTTTTGTATGAAATACTAAATACTGTAAAAACAGACATCGGTCCAGAACTATAGTGTATTACTTGTATAAAATCCTATTAAATGCTGCAAAAACAGGTATTGATGTAGACCTATAGTGTAATACTTTTTTATAAAAAATACTAAATACTGCAAAAGCGGACATAGGTCCAGAGCTATAGTGTATTACTTGTATAAAATCCTATTAAATGCTGCAAAAACGAACATAGGTCCAGAGCTATAGTGTATTACTTTTGTACAAAATCCTTTTAAATACTGCAAAACCAGACATTAGTCCATAAGTAGACTACAGTAAATATTCAGAAACCAGACATTGGTCCATGACTATCATGTTTAGTTCCTTTTTGTACAAAATCCTTGTAAAGTCACATCAAGAAGTGTTTTATCTTTTAGAAAATGGAGTCCAAAGTATATTTTCCATGCACGTGTTTTTTAAAAGCAACAACAATCAGCAGTGCTGCTTGTGGCCGAATCCAAGACAGAAAAATCCGGCTTCGGCGTCCTTTCGGCATGTTGGGGTGTTGTGAGCGATTAACATATGCGGCCCAAAAAAAAAGAGGGGGCTATAATTGTTCCTTTTTTTCCACTTCATTTAATCCCAGCACTGGAAGCTGCAGCGGAGATCACATTTCCATGTTTCAATCCCCCGCCATGTGTCTTTACATAATATCAGCCTGTATTAACGCTCACATTGTCTCCTTTCCCTAATGATGATTTCTTTCTTTTTACCCCCTTTTTTTTTTTTTTTCCATTTCTGTCCCTCTTGTCCTTCCCTTCACCCTCAGCCCTCAGCCCACAGCCCACAGTGATTTAAAACACACACACCGCTGTTTTTACTGCAGAATAACACAAAGCACGGGGCTGAGACACCTCGGGTCTCCCCGGCCTCCATCTGTTGCACATCTGGAAGCGGTGCACCGCCACCAATAATTGCCAGTCAATTTGTTTGAAGTTATGTATTTGGCATATGGCGCGATTCATAAAAAAGTCTGGAAATCACATGAATTTTATAGCATTTCGGAAAGGCCCTTTGTTTCTTTTTGGGTGTTTTTTAATTTTTTATGTACAAGGAGGCCATGCTAGCACAGTTTTTGCCCCGAAGCATCATGGGAGGACTTAACGACCCTTTCTGTGTGGGACTTGTGCACATTTTCCGCACTTAAGAGGCGGGATATTGTTGTTTGTCACACGTGTGTGTGACTCATGGCTGGAAATAGATATGACATTTCTTGATTAGTGGTCTCGACATCATTATTTCCACTCTTTCGCTCCCTTCTTTCATCGCCACGCCGCCGCTTTCTTGTTGCGCCGACACGCAGCCGAGTGTGTTTGCACGACCTCAGCAGGAGGTGATTAAGCGCTAGCGATGGCAGCCTCGACAGGTGAGAGCGCCGTAGCACTCCACGGCGGACGCCCCGGCTGGCAGGGGGCTCTGACAGCGCCGTTTTTGGTGACAGGACGCCTCGGCTAGGGAGTTCACGACGTGGCCTCCTTGCTTTAGATTTGTCAGTCTGTGCACGGAAGTGCTATCTGGAAATTGTGCTTGGTGGACACACAAAAAAACACTGAAAACCAGGCAGGTTTGCCACACTCAACATGCTAGATTTGCTGCAAAAATGCGAAGATTTGACATATTTTGTTGTATATGTTTTGCTGTTTTGCCTTTTGACTTCCATAAAACTGACTTTAGTTTTTTTTTTATTAGTTAATTTGTTGTCACAAGCTAGTTTGCTTGTCTTAATCCCTAGACCTCAAATATAAGACAACATGTTTGTTCTGTGTAAAAATAAATAAATTACTTTTTTATATATATTTAGGGGAATTTTTTAAGTATATTTGTAAATATTAATTTATTTATGTATTTTTTAGTATTTTATTGGAATAAAATCCATGTAAAATTAACATTATTTGACCACGTTTTTCATCAAAATACATACAAACATAATACCACAAATTATATTTCTAATAAATAAAAAAATAATCCATATAATTGCTTTAATCTAATTTTGATCTTTTGTTTTAACGAAATAAAAATACATATAATCAGCCATACATTTCCAGTACAATTGTGTATATTTATATATAAGAATATGTCACTTGTACACCAATTACAGTATGTTATTATTTGTTGGAAATCCAACAATATTCTCCTGAGAGAACCCACATGTATGGGAAAAAGTATTTTTGTAAGTAAACCACCAAAATATTTATTTGTCTACTAATTAGTGTTTTATATGAAATCCAACTAAAAAAGTCTCAAACATACTTTTTGTAAGTAACCTTTTGAAAACATTTTTTCCACTAATTCAAGTGTTCTTGCTTTCTATGAAATCATGTAAATACTCTCTAATGCCTGCATACATTGAAAAATAAGAATATAATTTAGAAGTTATTAGTTTACTGCAAATGAAAATGTATTATGTAAAAAAACAACAATAAATTATTTTTAATACTCAGATTGGTCTATGTAAAAAAAAATACACTTTTTTGTAGGTAACATGTATTACAATTGTGTCAAATACTACTATAACCAACAAAATATGGTTCAAATACAATATTTACAATATTACATTAATTAGCTTGTGTAAGTAACTCTTTAAAATATGTATTTTTTCTACTTAGTAAAGTGTATTAATATCATGTGAAATCCCACTTAACACTCTGAAATACAGGCTTGTTAAAAAAAACATGAACGTTTTGTAAGTAAATATTTGAAATATGTATACAAGTTATTAACTTGTATCCATTGTTGAAAAAAGAAGACTTTGTAAGTCACCTTTTTTTTTAAAAGTAAAACTGTTTTCTACTTTAATTTGTTGTATTAAAAACTACTAAACCGTCTCAAAAACAGGTTTTGTGTGCTATTTATATTTTTGCATCAAATCAGAGCCCTAAAATGTACTAATTCTGCATTCTTTGAGTATAAAGCTGCATAAAGAGGTACAGCTTTATAGCTCTGTTTAGTGCAGGCTGGGCTTGGGAAGGTGGACGGTGCACTGCTGCCACCTGCTGGTCAATACGCAGCACAGCAGCTGTGTTGCAAATGGAGAACGCTGGCATTTTTTAAATGAAGACTCGCACAGGTAAAACTCCAGCTTTTTTCCCACTTTTCTTGTTATTTAATCCGGTTCTCATGAAAAAGAAGGAAGTCGTCGGAAGCGGCGGGGAGGCTTTCAAAATACACCCAGACGTGTGCGCTTAAAGGCCTACTGAAATGAGATGTTCTTATTTAAACGGGGATAGCAGCTCCATTCTATGTGTCATACTTCATCATTTTGCCATATTGCCATATTTTTGCTGAAAGGATTTAGTAGAGAACATCCACCATAAAGTTGGCAACTTTTGGTGGCTAATAAAAAAGCCTTGCCTGTACCGGAAGTAGCAGACGATGTGTGCGTGACATCACGGTTTGTGGAGCTCCTCACATTGGAACATTGTTTACAATCATGGCCACCAGCAGCCAGAGCGATTCGGACCGAGAAAGTGACGATTTCCCCATTAATTTGAGCGAGGATGAAAGATTTGTGGATGAGGAAAGTGACAGTGAAGGAATAGAAAAAAAAACAAGGGAGCGATTCAGATGTTATTAGACACATTTACTAGGATAATTCTGGAAAATCCCTTATCTGCTTATTGTGATACTAGTGTTTTAGTGAGATTTTATGGTCGTACCTGAAAGTTTTAGGGGTGTGGTGACCGCCAGTGTCTTCGATGAAAGCTACGTTTCTCGACGAGGCAAGGCAGCCGGGCTGAGATTATTATTTTTTCCCTCCTCCACGGTGTAAGCATCCGACGGATGGAAAGGGCAAGAGAGTCCGCAGCTGCAGGAGGCACCACGCAAGCTCTCCGCTCATAACTACGGTAAGAGCCGACTTAAAGACCTACTGAAAGCCACTACTAGCGACCACGCAGTCTGATAGTTTATATATCAATGATGAAATATTAACATTGCAACACATGCCAATACGGCCGCTTTAGTTTACTAAATTGCAATTTTAAATTTCCCAGGGAGTATCCTGCTAGAACGTCGCGGTATGATGACATCACGCATTGTAGAGAACATTTTGTTCCAGCACCGTTCACAGCTATAAGTCGTCTGCTTTAATCGCATAATTCCACAGTATTCTGGACATCTGTGTTGCTAAATATTTTGCAATTTCTTCAATTAATAATGGAGACGTCAAAGAAGAAAGATGTAGGTTGGAAGCGGTGTATTCCGGCTGCCTTTAGCAATACAAACACAGCCGGTGTTTCATTGTTTACATTCCCGAAAGATGACGGTGAAGCTTTACTATGGAACAGAGCGAACACGGTTGGATTGGACCACACACACAAAGTACAGTATCTTATGCAGCGATCATTTTGAAAGATCGTGTTTCGAAGAGGCTCCCTTGCGAAGGGCAGAGATGGGCATGGCCACCAGACTGGTGCTGAAGAAAGGTGTGGGGCCGACCTTCAGGTTGTACAGGTACAACCATATAATCTCACTAAAACACTAGTGACAAAATAAGCAGATAAGGGATTTTCCAGAATTATCCTAGTAAATGTGTCTAATAACATCTGAATCGCTCCCACTGTATGGTCTTTTTTTTTCTATTCCTTCACTCTCACTTTCCTCATCCACGAATCTTTCATCCTCGCTCAAATTAATGGGGAAACCGTCGCTTTCTCGGTTCCGAATCGCTCTCACTGCTGGTGGCCATGATTGTAAACAATGTTCAGATGTGAGGAGCTCCACAACCCGTGACATCACGCGCACATGGTCTGCTACGTCCGGTACAGGCAAGGCTTTTTTATTAGCGGCCAAAAGTTGCCAACTTTATCGTCGATGTTCTCTACTAAATCCTTTCAGCAAAAATATCGGGAAATGATGAAGTATGACACATAGAATGGAGCTGCTATCCCCGTTTGAATAAGAACATCTCATTTCAGTAGGCCTTTATTACCACCATTTTCTCACCGAAACCTGCTGGTTGACATGTGGTAGAGAACCATGTTCGCTTGACCGCTCTGTTCCATAGTAAAGCTTCACCGTCAGCTTTCGGGAATGGAAACAAAGAAGCACCGGCTGTGTTTGTGTTGCTAAAGGCGGCTGCAATACACCGCTTCCCATCTACATCTTTCTTCTTTGACGTCTCCATTATTCATTGAACAAATTGCAAAAGATTCAGCAACACAGATGTCCAGAATACTGTGGAATTATGTGATTAAAGCAGACGACTTATAGCTGTGATCGGTGCTGGATTAAAATGTCCGCTACAATCCGTGACGTCACGTGCACGCGTCATCATACCGCGACGTATTCAACAGGATACTTTGCGCGAAATTTAAAATTGCAATTTAGTAAAGTAAAGCGGGCGTATTGGCATGTGTTGCAATGTTAATATTTCATCATTGATATATAAACTATCAGACTCGTAGTGGCTTTCAGTAGGACTTTAAAGTCTCTAACATGGACGCTGCTTTCTCAATTTGACTTAAAAGGAAAAAAAAAAGGAAAAATGATGAACAGCGATATTCCGAATAATAAAAAATTAAAAAACGTCTTTCGTCTGATGTCACCGTTGCCTCATCCGACCACATTTCCTTTTCTGAAGCCCTGCACCTAACGAGGCCTGAACGTTGTCCTTGCCTCGTCTCCTGGGTCTTATTCAAAGTTAGTATTGTGTTTTATGGCGCTTGCATCAGAACACGTCACATATGTGTGTTATTATGTCCGTCTTTGATGACGATTAACTACATTATTTAAATCCATCTCATTTCACTGCATTTTTAGTCATCAGGTATAAAAATGCTGACCTCACAATAGGCGGCCATAGTGTCTTCTTGTCGCCGGATGATGACATCACGCAGTTGCCCGGGTATGCAAGTACCGTATTTCCTTGAATTGCCGCCGGGGCGATAATTAATTTAAAACCTCTTCTCACTCCTGCGCTTGCCAAAAGCATGCGGTAAAAGTAAGCATGTGCTAATTAATTTAATACCTCTTCTCACTCCTGCGCTTACCAAATGCATGCGGTAAAAGTAAGCATGTGCTAATTATTTTAAAACCTCTTCTCACTCCGGCACTTACCAAAGGCATGCAGTAAAAATTTGAGTGTGATGTAAGGATACCATCACAAAAAGCACATTTAATAAACATTTTTTTTATTATGGTCTTACCTTTACTTATAAATGAAGTCCATGCCAGCTCCCTCTGATAAAAAGCATCGATAACTTGTTTATAGAAGTCTTCCTTATCTTTCTTCAGTTTTAAAAGTCTCTGTCTCGATGGAGATCTTCCTTTATTACCACCTGCTTTGATTGAAAGTCCAGTTTAGAAAACTGCTATCAGACCGCTGCGATCAGTTAGCTCGGCTCCTCAAGTCCGGGCGACGACAGAATTATCCTCGGACAACTCCCCCTCCCGTTCTGCTTTGTGGATGATCTCTTTATCCCACCGCTGCCATCATTAAGTGTTATTGTATAAATAATACACTGGGTATTTAGGACTGGAACATGCTTTATTTCAGCCCGGTTGTTTACATAGCCAGCATAGGAGTAGTGGTGTTACATCCTAAAAGGTCCGTCATGCACCCCCCGCCTCATATCCGTCCCAGCACAATTCACGTCACTCATTGTCACTTCTTCTGCAGCTGAGTAGTCGCAAGAAGGATCACTAGCGCCCTCTACCACCAGGAGGCGGGAGTCATTTAATGACTCATATTTGACACACGCAGCTACGGTATTAGGACGGTCTCAAGCCGTCATTTTGCAGGTTCCCAGGACCACCAAGGAAGGACATGGCTTGAGCAGTTTGACTTTGTTTATTTTTCAATAAAACCTCAGTACAGGTCACTTGTGTGCTCGCTTGCCGACGCCGCCTCCTCGACGCCATCTTGGGCCGGCCTCGAGCGTGCCCTGCCTTTCTGTCGGACCGTCTGCTCCGCCTCTTCACAGCTATATTAATAAAACATAGCTGCTTACTGTGCTTTTTAGCATACCGATATTCAATAGCTTGGACCTTAAATCCTACTGAAAAGCTCTTAATCTTCTTCCCTTTATGCCATTTCAAACTATCGGTATTGAAATCAGCCTCCTCCATTTTGAAAATGATGACAGGGGAAGTGTCACTCGTGACGTGACGGCGGTCATACTAAACATGTGCTCATTATATTGCGGCAGTAATTCAAGGCAGGCGGCAATTCAAGGAAATACGGTATTATGTTATTTTCTAGACACGTATTTCATGCAGGTGATTTTGTTCATGGAAACATTTTGAATGACCCTTTTTGAGAGACAAAATCCAAGCCAATAATTGATCTGCCTTTTGAAGAAAAAAACAGTGCCATGACAACGATGCTATGCTATCATGCTAACGTATTAGGTGATAACATCCAGAGGTGGAATCAAGTCATTGTTTTGCAAGTTGTAAGTAAGTCTCAAGTCTTTGCCCTCAAGTCCCAGGGCAAGACAGCAAGTCCTGAGTCAAGTCTTCAAGTAAAGACTGGGAAGTCTCAAGTCAAGTCCCAAGTCCTGCATTTTGAGTTTTGAGTCCCTTCAAGTCAATCAATCAATCAATGTTTATCTATATAGCCCTACATCACAAGTGTCTCAAAGGACTGCACAAGCCACAACGACATCCTTGGTTCAGAGCCCACATAATGGGAAGGAAAAACTCACAACCCAGTGAGATGTCAACGTGAATGACAATGGGAAACCTTGGAGAGGACTGCAGATGTGGGTGATCCCCCCACCCCCCCCTCCTTTGGGGGAGACCAGATGCAATGGACGTCGAGTGGGTCTACCATAATAGTGTGAGAGTCCAGTCCATAGTGGATCTGACATAATAGTGAGAGTCCAGTCCATAGTGGAGCTAACATAATAGTGTGAGAGTCCAGTCCATAGTGGATCTGACATAATAGTGAGAGTCCAGTCCATAGTGGATCTAACATAATAGTGAGAGTCCAGTCCATAGTGGATCTAACATAATAGTGAGAGTCCAGTCCATAGTGGATCTAACATAATAGTGAGAGTCCAGTCCATAGTGGATCTAACATAATAGTGTGAGAGTCCAGTCCATAGTGGATCAAACATAATAGTGAGAGTCCAGTCCATAGTGGATCTAACATAATAGTGTGAGAGTCCAGTCCATAGTGGATCTAACATAATAGTGTGAGAGTCCAGTCCATAGTGGATCTAACACAATAGTGTGAGAGTCTAGTCCATAGTGGATCTAACACAATAGTGTGAGAGTCCAGTCCATAGTGGATCTAAAATAATAGTGTGAGAGTCCAGTCCATAGGTGATCTAACATAATAGTGAGAGTCCAGTCCATAGTGGATCTAACATAATAGTGAGAGTCCAGTCCATAGTGGATCTAACATAATAGTGAGAGTCCAGTCCATAGTGGATCTAACATAATAGTGAGAGTCCAGTCCATAATGGATCTAACATAATAGTGAGAGTCCAGTCCATAGTGGATCTAACATAATAGTGAGAGTCCAGTCCATAGTGGATCTAACATAATAGTGAGAGTCCAGTCCATAGTGGATCTAACATAATAGTGAGAGTCCAGTCCATAGTGGATCTAACATAATAGTGAGAGTCCAGTCCATAGTGGATCTAACATAATAGTGAGAGTCCAGTCCATAGTGGATCTAACATAATAGTGAGAGTCCGGTCCATAGTGGATCTAACATAATAGTGAGAGTCCAGTCCATAGTGGATCTAACATAATAGTGAGAGTCCAGTCCATAGTGGATCTAACATAATAGTGAGAGTCCAGTCCATAGTGGATCTAACATAATAGTGAGAGTCCAGTCCATAGTGGATCTAACATAATAGTGAGAGTCCAGTCCATAGTGGATCTAACATAATAGTGAGAGTCCGGTCCATAGTGGATCTAACATAATAGTGAGAGTCCAGTCCATAGTGGATCTAACATAATAGTGAGAGTCCAGTCCATAGTGGATCTAACATAATAGTGAGAGTCCGGTCCATAGTGGATCTAACATAATAGTGAGAGTCCGGTCCATAGTGGATCTAACATAATAGTGAGAGTCCAGTCCATAGTGGATCTAACATAATAGTGAGAGTCCAGTCCATAGTGGGGCCAGCAGGAGATCATCCCGAGCGGAGATGGGTCAGCAGCGCAGAGATGTCCCCAACCCATGCACAGGCGAGCAGTCCACCCTGGGTCCCGACTCTGGACAGCCAGCACTTAATCCATGGCCACCGGACCTATTCCGGTGGCCATGTCCCCCTCTTCCACAAGGGAGAGGAGGACAGAGGAGAAAATAAAATAAATGGTGGATCACCTGGTCTAAAAAGGGGGTATTTTTAAAGGCTAGGGTATACAAATGAGTTTTAAGATGGGACTTAAATGTTTCTACTGAGGTTTCATCTCTGTTAGCGGCCGGGCAGTCCAGAGTACTGGAGCTCGAATAGAAAACTGCTCTATAGCCTTTGATTGATTGATTGATACTTTTATTAGTAGATTGCACAGTACAGTACATATTCCCTACAATTGACCACTAAATGGTAACACCCCAATAAGTTTTTCAACTTGTTTAAGTCGGGGTCCACGTTAATCAATTAATTCAGCCTGCAGACGTTTTTTGGACACTTGGAATCACTTAAAAGCCGGAGTTCTTTAAACGCAGATTTCTTGCCGGGACATATGGTAAACCACAATCGGCAAGATAGGATGGACTTAGACCGGGTAGTATTTTATAAGTATGTAGTAAAACCATGAATTGATTTAAGTTGAAAAACTAATCCGGGTGTTAGCATTTAGTGGTCAATTGTACAGAATATTATGTACTGTACTGTGCAATCTACTAATAAAAGTATCCATCAATCAATCAATCAATCAACCTTGAAGTTACATCTTAAGTGCACAGGAAGCCAGTGCAGATGAGCCAGTATATATATACATATATATATATATATATATATATATATATATATCCATCCATCCATCCATTTTCTACCGCATATGTATATGTATGTGTTTAACGGTGAAGAAAACAGAATATCCTCATGCTTGATTAAATGATGAATGAAGTGTTGCAACAGCGCCTGTTGCTGGCGAGAAGTGGTATTTACGGTCACCTGTAGGAAGTCCTCAGAACTGGTGAGACACGTTTTTGTATTGATTACTCATTAGTGAATATTGACTGTTTATATTTTGATTAGTACTTTGTAACAGACACATAAAAAGTTTCGCTAATTGGTATTGACCAAAACTGTATCCTAGAGTGATATTTTAAAGACATTAACACACTTTTACTGTGTAAACTAATTGGTGATTATTGATGTGTTATTTAGAGAATCCCGTGACCCAGGTGGACTCACTATCTCACAATTTGCACTGTTTTACAGCTAATATTATATTTCATGCCACTGTGTTTGTTTGGCTGTTGACATATTTGTCCTCACCTATTGTTATGATGCTAATGCTAATGCTAGCGTGGCTAGGCCGCAGCCTGCTTTATCAACCGCATGGTTTGAAGCAGCCATTTTGGATGCGAGGTGTGTTTAGGGACATCCTGCAAAATGTAGTTTCTCTAAATTTACTGTGTGTTTTGCATATAAAAAAAAAAGGATTATTGTTAATTTGAGCACACCATTGTCAGTACATGTGAAACCATTGAAGAAATTAATATGATAATTAGTATAAAGATTTGGTCTAAACACTACGATCACACCGTGAATGCGTGGGTTCCCTCCGGGTACTCCGGCTTCCTCCCACCTCCAAAGACATGCACCTGGGGATAGGCCCCTCCCACCTCCAAAGACATGCACCTGGGGATAGGCCCCTCCCACCTCCAAAGACATGCACCTGGGGATAGGGCCCTCCCACCTCCAAAGACATGCACCTGGGGATAGGCCCCTCCCACCTCCAAAGACATGCACCTGGGGATAGGTTGATTGGCAACACTAAATTGGCCCTAGTGTGTGAATGTGAGTGTGAATGTTGTCTGTCTCTCTGTGTTGGCCCTGCGATGAGGTGGCGACTTGTCCAGGGTGTACCCCGCCTTCCGCCCGATTGTAGCTGAGATAGGCGCCAGCGCCCCCCGCGACCCCGAAAGGGAATAACCGGTTGAAAATGGATGGATCACACCCAAATGTAACATGTTGTTTGTACAATGAAACTATGGTTTGTTATGTCAAACATCAGAACTGTGACGCCTCCAAACTGAGAATCCCGTGACCCAAGTGGACTCACAATCTCACAATTTGCACTGTTTTCCAGGACACTGTAATAAAAGAAATTCATAATCCACCTGGTGCCAGTGATATGTTGAAGCCACAGCAGTCTGGAGCTGCATTTTGCCACATACAGTTGTGGACCGTCACATATATATATACATATATATATATATATATATATATATATATAAATTCATAATCCACCTGGCACCAGGTGGATTATGAATTTCTTTTATTACAGTGTCCTGTAAAACAGTGCAAATTGTGAGTCCACCTGGGTCACGGGATTCTATATATACATACATATATATATATATATATATATATATATATATATATATATATATATATATATATATATATATATATATATATATATATATATATATATATATCTCAAGAATCCACACACAGGCTGTTTTGGATGATGTGGTTCTTTACTGGTAGCTACAATGAGTGATGGGAATGCACATACACACAATATGTGGTTAGCACCTCTGCTGGTTTCCATGTCATTAGCAGAGTGCAGGAAGTCTGCTTAATTACATAACATTTTCATATTTTTACAAATACATGAAATACAATTACAGGTGTAACTTAATACAATAGTTTCTAACAGTATACTTTTTTCGTGTGATCGTATAGTGGTTTTAACATGCTTTTATCTTCACTGGTATTACAATCAATTCAATACAATATATCTTTAACTTGTGTTTTAACCAACATCATCCTTTTTTTTTATATATATTTATGAAATAGAAAAGTACAAAATACAATACAATACATGACACAATCATTAAATGGACTTTTAGCACCCTCTGGTGGCGACTAGCGAAAATGACAGACCACGTTGCGTCCATGCCAAAATGTCGGGACAATTCAAACTTAAACATGAAGGTACGGACACGTAACACGCACATAGTGCAACAATTATTACCTGCAATGAGTGATCGGAATGCACATACACACAAAATGTGGTTAGCACCTCTGCTGGTTTCCATGTCTATAGGGAAAATAATATGGACTTCAGTGCAACATAGTAGTACATCTAAGGTGAGCAACAACTAATAATATGGACTTCAGTGCAACATAGTAGTACATCTAAGGTGAGCAACAACTAATAATATGGACTTCAGTGCAACATAGTAGTACATCTAAGGTGAGCAACAACTAATAATATGGACTTCAGTGCAACATAGTAGTACATCTAAGGTGAGCAACAACTAATAATATGGACTTCAGTGCAACATAGTAGTACATCTAAGGTGAGCAACAACTAATAATATGGACTTCAGTGCAACATAGTAGTACATCTAAGGTGAGCAACAACTAATAATATGGACTTCAGTGCAACATAGTAGTACATCTAAGGTGAGCAACAACTAATAATATGGACTTCAGTGCAACATAGTAGTACATCTAAGGTGAGCAACAACTAATAATATGGACTTCAGTGCAACATAGTAGTACATCTAAGGTGAGCAACAACTAATAATATGGACTTCAGTGCAACATAGTAGTACATCTAAGGTGAGCAACAACCAATTCAAAACGAAAATTCCACAACATGGCATTTCAACTTCTGTTAAATAACTGTGTATCTTACAATCAACATCACGTTAGCTTTAGTGTCATTTACAATACTTTGTGGAGCAATATCGGAACATGTCTTACCTTTAGCAGAGTGCAGGAAGTCTGCTAATAGCTTCCGGTTTCAGGTCATATTTACAGATTTTCAGGTACCAGCAGATGGCGCAATTGGACCTCATTGCATTACAAAACAATATACATATTTTCTATACCCGTTACACACATATATATATATATATATATATATATATATATATATATATATATATATATATATGTATGTGTGTGTGTGTGTGTGTGTGTACAGTACAGGCGTAATATGATCAAACTTTCTTTTTGTTGTCAAGTCTAGCAGCCGCATTTTGTACCAACTGCCTTCTGCTCACATATCCACTCTGCTCTCAAGTCTCAGGAATGGATTGGGCTTTTTTTACCTAAAGACTCCAATCACGCCGGCAGCTCAACGAGCTCCACCACTTCACAACGTGTGTGTGTGTGTGTGTGTGTGTGTGTGTGTGTGTGTGTGTGTGTGTGTGTGTGTGTGTGTGTGTGTGTGTGTGTGTGTGTGTGTGTGTGTGTGTGTGTGTGTGTGTGTCTTTCCTCCCCACTCTGCTGAATTGAGCTAGCAATTACAGGGGTTATCTTTGTCATTCTCCTGAGGTATCAGCAGTGTCCTGCTCTGACCCGTGTTGTAGTGACTTCATCCACAGCAGGCTTCCCTCCCTTCCCACAGCCCAGCGCTAAATAAGCTGCACTCATTCTATTTCACATTTGTTCCACCTATAAGCCGCAGATTTATACCTTGTGAAAATAGGTTATTTATGTTTATTTACATACCCTAATTCAGGGGTGCCCACACTTTTTCTGCAGGCGAGCTACTTTTCAATTGACCAAATCAAGAGGATCTACCTCATTCATATATATCATTTATCTGTATTTATTTATGAAAGAGACGTTTTTGTTAACAAGTTAAATGTCTTTAATGATAATGTGTAACACATATAAATGTCTTTATTTCACAAAGACAAGAATAGAAGTTGGTGTATTACCTGATTCTGATGACTTGCATTGATTGGAATCAGACTGTTGTGATGATAATGCCCACCTTTTTGAATGGAGGAGAAAAAAACAGTCCTCCTTTCTGTACAATACCACATGAAAGTGGTTGGTTTTTGGCATCTTGTTTGTCCAGCTTCCATACACTTTACAAGAAAAACATTGGCGGCAAATTCCGTAGCTTGCTCGCTTGTGCACGCCAGCTTTCCGAGACTCTTATTTTGTTCGCGCATGCAGCATGAAGCAGCGCTTTTATTGTGAAGATAGGAACTGTGCGGTCGGCATTTAGAATTTTGACAGAAAGTACAGCGCGACAAGTCTGTTGAAATAAAAAGTGTTTCTCGCCTTCCTCTCGGTCATTTTTTCTTAATGATGTGGCAGCAGCCAGCGTCATTTCACAAGACCCTCGGGGGCCGTGAATGTCAATCAAGTGACGTCTTGGGGAAGATTGATGATCGCTAATTTTAAGTTCTATTTTTTTAAAAGCCTGGCTGGTGATCGACTGACACCCCCTCAACCCCCCCGCGGTCAACCAGTAGCTCGCGATCGATGTAATGGGCACCCCTGCCCGAATTGTTTCTAAACAGTGTCTGTAACAGGGCAGTAAAACGGTGGATCAAGCAAAACAGAAGTCATGGTCATGACCACAGATATATACATTGTGAAATTAGATATTTATGTTTATTTACATACCTTAATTGTTTCCAAACGCTGTTTGTAACAGGGCAGTAAAACGGGGGATCACACAAAACAGAAGTCATGGTCATGGAGCCACTAGCTGCAAAAGCTAGCTCTCTAATCAGCTAAAAAGACTCAATAACTCCACGCTGACGTTTTGCTGAATTTACTGAGGAATTAGTGAAAGAAGTGAAACAATACAAACAGAATGTAAGTTAATAATACCAACACAGACACTCATAAACGTGTTAGCATATTAGCTAATGCAAACAACGCGAGCGTGATTACATTACGATAGCGCATAGAAATATGCATGAAAACACTCCTACAGACATCATGGGACGCTTTAGTCAGTAAGAATAGTTTTATTTATATTGTAAAACTTGCAAACAATTGCTTGGAGCGACAAATGAAGAATATGTACAAGTAGAAATGCTATGGATGGATAGAAGACCAAACGGCACTCGATGGAAGGACACTGCAGCACCTGCAGTGAGCCAACCCGTCCAAAAGATGGCACCATTGCACAAACAATCACACACCATTTTAGTGTTTGCATGTTTTATTCCAAGCTATTCGCATTATTGCAGTCAATGAAGAAAATCCAGACATAAACCGCAGGGTTTAAAGTGTAGGGAACGAGTGGCAGTTTATAGTCCGGAATGAAGGACTCAGCAGGAGGACAGGAGGACAGGAGGAGGGCAGGCCCAGGTCTTTTCCTTGGCCACCACTAAAGAAAGGCTGCAGTGCTTTGCAGGCAGAATACTCATGAGCAGCCTCAACTCTATCTCTGTGTGCGTGTGCGTGTGTGTGTGTGTGTGTGTGTGTGTGTGTGTGTGTGTGTGTGTGTGTGTGTGTGTGTTTGTGTGTGTGTGTGTGTGTGTGTGTGTGTGTGTGTGTGTTGAGCAGCCTGAGATGACCGCAACGCCCGCAGCTGTCAGACTACAGGAATCAGCGACTTAAAGGCCTACTGAAAGCCACTACTAGCGACCACGCAGTCTGATAGTTTATATATCAATGATGAAATATTAACATTGCAACACATGCCAATACGGACGCTTTAGTTTACTAAATTACCATTTTAAATTTCCCGGGAGTTTCGTCTTGGAAACGTGGTGTAATGATGACGTGTACGCAGGACGTCACAGGTTTTTAGGAAGTATGAGCGCTGCACACACACACAGCTAAAAGTCGTTTGCTTTATCGGCATAATTCCACAGTATTTTGGACATTTGTGTTGCTGAATCTTTTGCAATTTGTTCAATTAATATTGGAGAAGTCAAAGTAGAAAGATGGAGTTGGGAAGCTTTAGCCTTTAGCCACACAAACACACGGTGATTCCTTGTTAAAAATTCCCGGAGCTGAAACTTCACTATGGATCAGAGCAAGGTCAAGCAGACATGGATCCCTACCCAATGTCAACCAGCAGGTTTCGGTGAGAAAATTGTGGTTAAAAAGTCAGTTCTTACCGGATATCAGCTGAGCTTGTGTCGTCTGTACAGCTGCCGTCGACACCCATGAGTCATGATGTCAACACACCCGTGGACACACCCCTCCGACTATCAGGTACTTTTAAACTCACTAAAACACTAGCAACACATGATGTCAACACACCCGTGGACACACCCCTCCGACTATCAGGTACTATTAAACTCACTAAAACATTAGCAACACAATAGAAAGATAAGGGATTTCCCAGAATTATCCTAGTAAATGTGTTTAAAAACTTTGGAATACGTCCCAATGCTATCGCGTTTTTTGTTTTTTTTTCTAGTCCGTCATTTTCAATATCCTCAAATATGTGAGGCGCTCTCACACTTGTGATGTCATCGTCTGCGACTTCTGGTAAAGGCGAGGCTTTTTCAGGAAGTACCAAAAGTGGCCAACTTTATGGTGGATGTTCTCTACTAAATCCTTACAGCAAAAATATGGCAATATGGTGAAATGATGAAGTATGACACATAGAATGGAGCTGCTATCCCCGTTTAAATAACAACATCTCATTTCATATGCAAACATCGGCATAGCTCAGTTGGTAGAGCTGTCGTGCCAGCAACTTGAGGGTTCCAGGTTTGATCCCCGCTTCTGCCGTTGTGTCCTTGGGCAAGACACTTGACCCACCTGCTCCCAGTGCCACCCACACTGCTTTAAATAAAACTTAAATATTGGCTTTCACTATGTAAAGTGCTTTGAGTCACTGGAGAAAAGCGCTATATAAATATAGTGTTCACTTCATCTTCTCATATTGCTGCATTGCAGTGACGAGCTGTCAGGGGAGGCAAGTGAGACAGTGCCTCACCTGCCATCAGGTGGCTTAACCATGAGATGTTCCAAAACAAAGTATTAAAATTAGTTTTAATATCTCTCTTTTGGTTTATTCTTTCTATGTGATTATGGTGTGGTTCCTGTTTATTTTGATCATTTTCATGGTCAATAGCGCGGAATTTCTATGTTTCCTGATCAAAACAATGCAGCAGATGAGAAGTGAGGCAGGCACAGGTGGTGCCTCCACGGCTACACACAGTGGGTATTGGGCGTGTGCGTGCGAGGGGGCGCATGCTTGTTGCCCCATGGAAAAGGCAGGTCTTGAGGCAGCAAGTACCTCTGCCTCAAGGTAGGGGGCGATATATTGTCAACTTGCAGTTGAATGCCTCTGACTGGCCACACTGGGAGAAGTGAGGGCACTCAAGCTAGCAGACACAGCTCTCTTCAGCGGATGCCAGCATTTTTTTCTTTTTAACTGTATAACAAACATGGCATTTTTATTAAAGTAAGCCAGCGTTTGCGGTGCAAAAATATGGTTTAATTTCTTGGAATGAAATGAATGTTTGTGCCAATATGGAGGATTATATACTGGATCCAAGATGAAATACTTCTCTAAGCTGGACTTGAAGACAAAATGAATGCGATCATACAAAGTATGTTTTCATAGAGGATAGTTATTGCTGCTTCACGTTCAAACAGAAAGGTAAGATAAACTCACAATACTTGATTTATTTTGTTAAAAGCAAATAGGACCAAAAAGTATTTAATAACAACTTTATCAAACAGTCACTGCTGCATTCATTGCTCTGCTGGAAAAGCACTAAGATCTTTTCAATGAATGTGCAGGTGACAGCGTTGCTGCCATCAAGATGGACACACGCAGCCAGGGAGATACAGGAAACAGGAGCCGGTTTTCTTTCACAATAAGAGCAAAAGTACACGTTTGCTCGTACAAACAACACATTTGTATATTCTGCTGTAATAAAGGCTGTTGGGGATCCATTTGCCAGTCGGGATGGGACGTACATGGACGAATCGACTCTTTCGAACGGCTCTTTTCAGCAAATGACGAGAGCTGATCCTCAGTTGTCAGCACTTCCTTTTTGAAGACTTTTTATGCACATGTATATTTAGTTATAGAAGTGGGAAAATTAACAGTTTTTGGGTGAACATTTTTTTTTATTTTACTCAAAAAATATAGAAATATGTACATATATTTAGAAAACGTATTGTCAGGTGAATTATTTTAAAGCAGTGTTTTGTTACCATAGGGCCGCCAACATATGTTTCGGTCCGCAGGTGTAATACACTTTTCCACCACCTGCGGCAGTAGTGACAATATCAAACAAGTTTTTTAAGCACAAAAATGATGACTATGAAACTATTTTAAATGGCACTTAAAATGTATTGACAGGTTATTTTAGAAAATATATTCCTTGACGGAGAAGCAGCTGGAAGGAGATAGCGTTGAAGTCCTCTCTGCAAGGTATTATTATTATTATTATTACTTTGTAACACTACTGTACTACAATCTATTGTGCAATGGTTCTTATCTGGCTTTTTGTTTGCACTTTTGTGGGAGGCCAGCACCGACTCACAGGAGGAGATGGCATTGTGTGCTGGAAGAGGAGTTTGGAGTCAAGAGCAGTAAATATAAATATAAATATATATTACAGAAATTAAAATGTGGTCTGATTTGTCATGTATTAATCATAAATGACTCTGTCTGTACCAGTTCTTAATGTGTGCTCTTATTGTGAAAGGGGCGGCAGGAAGTGGTCGCACTTGCTCTAAGCGTGCGGGTGCGGGAGGGAGAGAGAGAGAGAGAGGGAGGGAGGAGGCAGCAGGCAGGGACACAGACTCACACGGTCCTAGTCCTAGGAAGACTCACACAGTCCTAGTCCAAGGTGGAGGACTCACTTGGTCCTAGGAGAAGGATTCACATGGTCCTAGGAGGAGGACTCACATGGTTCTAGGAGAAGGATTCACATGGTCCTAGGAGGAGGACTCACATGGTCCTAGGAGGAAGACTCACATGGTCCTAGGAGAAGGACTCACATGGTCCTAGGAGGAGGACTCACATGGTCCAAGGCGGAGGACTCACTTGGTCCTAGGAGAAGGACTCACATGGTCCTAGGAGGAGGACTCACACAGTCCTAGGAGGAGGACTCACACGGTCCTAGTCCAAGGCGGAGGACTCACTTGGTCCAAGGCAGAGGACTCACATGGTCCTAGGAGGAGGACTCACACAGTCCTAGGAGGAGGACTCACTTGGTCCTAGGAGGAGTACTCACACGGTCCTAGGAGGAGGACTCACATGGTCCTAGGAGGAGGACTCACTTGGTCCTAGGAGGAGGACTCACATGGTCCTAGGAGGAGGACTCACTTGGTCCTAGGAGGAGGACTCACATGGTCCTAGGAGGAGGACTCTCTTTGTCCTAGGAGGAGGACTTGCTTGGTCCTAGGAGGAGGACTCACATGGTCCTAGGAGGAAGACTCAAACGGTCCTAGGAGGAGGACTCTCTTTGTCCTAGGAGGAGGACTCACTTGGTCCTGGGAGGAGGACTCAAACGTTCCTAGGAGGAGGACTCACACGGTCCTAGGAGGAGGACTCGCTTGGTCCTAGGAGGAAAACTCACACAGTCCTAGGCGGCGGACTCACATGGTCCTAGGAGGAGGACTCACACGGACGTGTGTGTTAGTCCACACTTCCTAGTCCAGAGGAGTCAGGCAGCCGTCATGGCGCGGGAGAGCGAGGAGGACGTGCGGGGTCAGACCTGGAAGAAGCAGGTGGACGACATCAAGAAGGTCTTCCATCTCAAGGAGGTGCTCGGCACGTGAGTACTCTCACTTCTCACCTGTCACCTCTCACCTCTCACCTGTCACCTCTCACCTGTCACCTCTTACCTGTCACCTCTCACCTGTCACCTCTGTGACGTCACATTACTGTATATTTACATTACATTAAAATTAACATGAAAAAGACATTCGGAAAATATTATGTAAACAAAAAAAAAAAGGAAATTTGAATCCAAAAATGTGTTATGCCAAACATAAACCTAAATACTGCCATTTTGATGACATCACTTCCTGTACACACGTGCACGGCTGTGTGTGTGTGTGTGTGTGTGTACAGTATGTATGTGTATATACAGTACAGGACAAAAGTTTGGACACACTTGTCCTCGTTCAATCTTTATTTGCATGACTATTTACATTGAAGATTGTCACATCCAAACTAGGAATGAACACATGAGAAGTTATGCACTTAACAAAAAAAGGTGACATAACTGAAGAGATGTTTTATATTCTAGTTTCTTCAAAATAGCCACCCTTTGCTCTGATTACTTTCTCGCACACTCTTGGCATTCTCTCCATGACCTTCGAGAGGTCGTCACCCAGAATGCTTTTCACCTGCCAGGTGTGCTTGAGGCTCATCCTAATCAGAGCACAGGGCGGCTATTTTGAAGGAACTAGAATATAAAACATATTATCAGTTATTTCACCTTTTTTTGTTAAGTCCATAACTCTACATGTGTTCATTCCTAGTTTTGATGTGAATAAGCGGTAGATAATGGATGGATGGATATATATATATGTGATGTACAGTTTTTTAGTTTTCATGTCCGTTGATCATGTTTTTGTTTGGCCATGTGCTCTTTGTTATTTGGACACTCAGTTCCTGCTTTTTCACTCTTGTTTTGTCACCAGAGCAACAATTAGTTTCACCTGTGTCGCACCTCTTTTCACTAATCATGTCTATTATTTAAACCGACAGTTGCCAGGAAGTCAGCCTGGCGACTTTACCTCCACTCTGCTTCAAGTCATGTTTACAGTTTCATGCTTAGTTCACGCTGCTTGTTTCATAGTCCATGCTGCCCTGTTCACCTCATGGCAAGTCAGTTGTGTTTATTGATGCCCCAGTTAGTGTCTTTTGTTCTTTTGTCCACAGTTCTGCCTTTGTGCTGGTTGTTGTTTTTATAGCCAAGTTTTGTACTTCCGCCCTTGTGCGCGCCTTTTGTTTATTCCTTTTCTTAGTGTTAAAATAAAGATGTCTTTACCTTCACACCATGTCCGGTCCAAGTTCACTTGCATCTGGGGAACACAACCCCCCCCCAGCCCCCCCCCCCCCCCCCCATAGTCCATGTCCTGACATTAGTAAAATAAGGACTTAAGTCCAGGCTAGAAGCAATGATTGATGTTGACGTCGATTCTTAAGAGAAACTCTGCTTCACTGCACAAACTTTTTGCTCTACACCATCACATACAGTAATAACAATCATGTACAGTAATAACAGTCATCTTTTAGCCACCTGCTGTAATTCCTGCAGGGGATTTTCTTGTTGACAAAAGAGCCACAAGTCCCACTTTCATGCCCACTTGTGTTGTTGACACTGCTGTGTCTGCAAGGAGGAGGGAAGAGGGAGACCTTGCCCATGTCCTTCTTCTTCTTCTACGTCCTTCCTGTCCCCGTCTGCTCTGCTTTGGACGGCGGCCTGCAGGCCACGTGGGGCGGATGCAGATTAGGATTAAGTGTGCAGGGATTAGAGGCCGCTTGTGTAATGAAGCTGCAATGAAGGCAGTGATGCGGACGTCCTGTGGCCGACACAAAGTGCTGACATCAGCACAGGAGAGGAAGGCAAACAACTTGTTTATTGCCAACAAGCAGTCATGGAGGACGCCTTGTTCATTGCAGGCTGCAAAACATGTCTGAAGAAGAAGGAGGAAGATCAGAAGTAGAAATGTCCTTCTCAGCACCAGAGGTCAGACAAACATTGTTCAGGAACATTGATGCAACCTTGGATGGTTGACCACATGGGCAGAGAAAAGCATGTCGATATATATATATATATATATATATATATATATATATATATATATATTGCACTTGTGAAGCAACATTTCTGTCATGAAGTCGCTGGAGGAAGCCAGCAAAACAGGAAGTGTCAGTGGGAGGGACATGCTCACAGCCAATCAGGCAACAGTGCCAGCTGCCAAGTTCGGTTGCGCCACATTTGTCTCGTTGTGGATTCTCTGCATGGAGTGAGAAGACAAAGTGTGACATCTTGATACATCAACTCAACAACAGGAACTGACATGTTCAAAAACATCCTGACACTTTTAACAACAAGCTGACACTTTTAACAACATCCTGACACTTTTAACAACATGCTGACACTTTTAACAACAAGCTGACACTTTTAACAACATGCTGACACTTTTAACAACATGCTGATACTTTTAACAACATCCTGACACTTTTAACAACAAGCTGACACTTTTAACAACATCCTGACACTTTTAACAACATGCTGGAAGCCAGCAAAACAGGAAGTGTCAGTGGGAGGGACATGCTCACAGCCAATCAGGCAACAGTGCCAGCTGCCAAGTTCGGTTGCGCCACATTTGTCTCGTTGTGGATTCTCTGCATGGAGTGAGAAGAGAAAGTGTGACATCTTGATACATCAACTCAACAACAGGAACTGACATGTTCAAAAACATCCTGACACTTTTAACAACAAGCTGACACTTTTAACAACATCCTGACACTTTTAACAACATGCTGACACTTTTAACAACAAGCTGACACTTTTAACAACATGCTGACACTTTTAACAACATGCTGATACTTTTAACAACATCCTGACACTTTTAACAACAAGCTGACACTTTTAACAACATCCTGACACTTTTAACAACATGCTGACACTTTTAACAACATCCTGACACTTTTAACAACATCCTGACACTTTTAACAACATGCTGACACTTTTAACAACATGCTGACACTTTTAACAACATGCTGACACTTTTAACAACATGCTGACACTTTCAACCACATCCTGACACTTTTAACAACATCCTGACACTTTTAACAACATGCTGACACTTTTAACAACATCCTGACACTTTCAACAATATACTGACACTTTTAACAACATGCTGACACTTTTAACAACATGCTGACACTTTTAACAACATGCTGACACTTTTAACAACATCCTGACACTTTTAACAACATGCTGACACGTTTAACAACATGCTGACACTTTTAACAACATCCTGACACTTTCAACAATATACTGACACTTTTAACAACATGCTGACACTTTCAACAACATACTGACACTTTTAACAACATCCTGACACTTTCAACAACATCCTGACACTTTTAACAACATCCTGACACTTTTAACAACATCCTGACACTTTTAACAACATCCTGACACTGCTGACACTTTTAACAACATACTGACACTTTTAACAACATCCTGACACTTTTAACAACATGCTGACACTTTTAACAACATGCTGACACTTTTAACATCCTGACACGTTTAACAACATGCTGACACTTTTAACAACATGCTGACACTTTTAACAACATCCTGACACTTTTAACAACATCCTGACACTTTTAACAACATGCTGACACTTTTAACAACATGCTGACACTTTTAACATCCTGACACTTTTAACAACATACTGACACTTTTAACAACATGCTGACACTTTTAACAACATGCTGACCCTTTTAACAACATGCTGACACTTTTAACAACATGCTGACACTTTTAACAACATGCTGACACTTTTAACAACATGCTGACACTTTTAACAACATCCTGACACTTTTAACAACATCCTGACACTTTTAACAACATGCTGACACTTTTAACAACATGCTGACACTTTTAACATCCTGACACTTTTAACAACATACTGACACTTTTAACAACATGCTGACCCTTTTAACAACATGCTGACACTTTTAACAACATGCTGACACTTTTAACAACATGCTGACACTTTTAACAACATGCTGACACTTTTAACAACATACTGACACTTTTAACAACATACTGACACTTTTAACAACATCCTGACACTTTCAACAATATACTGACACTTTTAACAACATGCTGACACTTTTAACAACATCCTGACACTTTCAACAACATGCTGACACTTTTAACAACATGCTGACACTTTTAACAACATCCTGACACTTTCAACAATATACTGACACTTTTAACAACATGCTGACACTTTTAACAACATCCTGACACTTTTAACAACATGCTGACACTTTTAACAACATCCTGACACTTTTAACAACATGCTGACACGTTTAACAACATGCTGACACTTTTAACAACATCCTGACACTTTCAACAATATACTGACACTTTTAACAACATGCTGACACTTTCAACAACATACTGACACTTTTAACAACATCCTGACACTTTCAACAATATACTGACACTTTTAACAACATGCTGACACTTTTAACAACATCCTGACACTTTCAACAACATGCTGACACTTTTAACAACATGCTGACACTTTTAACAACATCCTGACACTTTCAACAATATACTGACACTTTTAACAACATGCTGACACTTTTAACAACATGCTGACACTTTTAACAACATACTGACACTTTTAACAACATCCTGACACTTTCAACAATATACTGACACTTTTAACAACATGCTGACACTTTTAACAACATACTGACACTTTTAACAACATCCTGACACTTTCAACAACATGCTGACACTTTTAACAACATGCTGACACTTTTAACAACATACTGACACTTTTAACAACATGCTGACACTTTTAACAACATGCTGACACTTTTAACAACATGCTGACACTTTTAACAACATGCTGACACTTTTAACAACATCCTGACACTTTTAACAACATCCTGACACTTTTAACAACATGCTGACACTTTTAACAACATACTGACACTTTTAACAACATGCTGACACTTTTAACAACATCCTGACACTTTTAACAACATCCTGACACTTTTAACAACATGCTGAAACTTTTAACAACATGCTGACACTTTTAACAACATGCTGACACTTTTAACAACATGCTGACACTTTTAACAACATGCTGACACGTTTAACAACATGCTGACACTTTAAACAACATGCTGACACTTTTAACAACATGCTGACACTTTTAACAACATGCTGACACTTTTAACATCCCGACACTTTTAACAACATGCTGACACTTTTAACATCCCGACACTTTTAACAACATGCTGACACGTTTAACAACATGCGGACACTTTTAACAACATCCTGACACTTTTAACAACATCCTGACACGTTTAACAACATGCTGACACTTTTAACAACATGCTGACACTTTTAACAACATCCTGACACTTTTAACAACATCCTGACACTTTTAACAACATGCTGACACTTTTAACAACATGCTGACACTTTTAACATCCTGACACTTTTAAAAACATACTGACACTTTTAACAACATGCTGACCCTTTTAACAACATGCTGACACTTTTAACAACATGCTGACACTTTTAACAACATGCTGACACTTTTAACAACATGCTGACCCTTTTAACAACATGCTGACACTTTTAACAACATGCTGACCCTTTTAACAACATGCTGACACTTTTAACAACATGCTGACACTTTTAACAACATGCTGACACTTTTAACATCCCGACACTTTTAACAACATGCTGACACGTTTAACAACATGCTGACACTTTTAACAACATCCTGACACTTTTAACAACATCCTGACACGTTTAACAACATGCTGACACTTTTAACAACATGCTGACACTTTTAACAACATCCTGACACTTTTAACAACATCCTGACACTTTTAACAACATGCTGACACTTTTAACAACATGCTGACACTTTTAACATCCTGACACTTTTAACAACATACTGACACTTTTAACAACATGCTGACCCTTTTAACAACATGCTGACACTTTTAACAACATGCTGACACTTTTAACAACATGCTGACACTTTTAACAACATACTGACACTTTTAACAACATCCTGACACTTTTAACAACATGCTGACACTTTTAACAACATGCTGACACTTTTAACATCCTGACACTTTTAACAACATACTGACACTTTTAACAACATGCTGACCCTTTTAACAACATCCTGACACTTTTAACAACATGCTGACACTTTTAACAACATACTGACACTTTTAACAACATCCTGACACTTTTAACAACATGCTGACACTTTTAACAACATGCTGACACTTTTAACATCCTGACACGTTTAACAACATGCTGACACTTTTAACAACATGCTGACACTTTTAACAACATCCTGACACTTTTAACAACATCCTGACACTTTTAACAACATGCTGACACTTTTAACAACATGCTGACACTTTTAACATCCTGACACTTTTAACAACATACTGACACTTTTAACAACATGCTGACACTTTTAACAACATGCTGACCCTTTTAACAACATGCTGACACTTTTAACAACATGCTGACACTTTTAACAACATGCTGACACTTTTAACAACATGCTGACACTTTTAACAACATCCTGACACTTTTAACAACATCCTGACACTTTTAACAACATGCTGACACTTTTAACAACATGCTGACACTTTTAACAACATGCTGACACTTTTAACATCCTGACACTTTTAACAACATACTGACACTTTTAACAACATGCTGACCCTTTTAACAACATGCTGACACTTTTAACAACATGCTGACACTTTTAACAACATGCTGACACTTTTAACAACATGCTGACACTTTTAACAACATACTGACACTTTTAACAACATGCTGACACTTTTATCAACATCCTGACACTTTTAACAACATGCTGACACTTTTAACAACATGCTGACACTTTTAACAACATCCTGACACTTTTAACAACATGCTGACACTTTTAACAACATACTGACACTTTTAACAACATGCTGACACTTTTAACAACATACTGACACTTTTAACAGCCTGCTGACACTTTTAACAACATCCTGACACGTTTAACAACCTGCTGATACTTTTAACAACATGCTGACACTTTTAACAACATGCTGACACTTTTAACAACATGCTGACACTTTTAACAACATGCTGACACTTTTAACAACATGCTGACACTTTTAACATCCCGACACTTTTAACAACATGCTGACACTTTTAACATCCCGACACTTTTAACAACATGCTGACACGTTTAACAACATGCTGACACTTTTAACAACATCCTGACACTTTTAACAACATCCTGACACGTTTAACAACATGCTGACACTTTTAACAACATGCTGACACTTTTAACAACATCCTGACACTTTTAACAACATCCTGACACTTTTAACAACATGCTGACACTTTTAACAACATGCTGACACTTTTAACATCCTGACACTTTTAAAAACATACTGACACTTTTAACAACATGCTGACCCTTTTAACAACATGCTGACACTTTTAACAACATGCTGACACTTTTAACAACATGCTGACACTTTTAACAACATGCTGACCCTTTTAACAACATGCTGACACTTTTAACAACATGCTGACCCTTTTAACAACATGCTGACACTTTTAACAACATGCTGACACTTTTAACAACATGCTGACACTTTTAACATCCCGACACTTTTAACAACATGCTGACACGTTTAACAACATGCTGACACTTTTAACAACATCCTGACACTTTTAACAACATCCTGACACGTTTAACAACATGCTGACACTTTTAACAACATGCTGACACTTTTAACAACATCCTGACACTTTTAACAACATCCTGACACTTTTAACAACATGCTGACACTTTTAACAACATGCTGACACTTTTAACATCCTGACACTTTTAACAACATACTGACACTTTTAACAACATGCTGACCCTTTTAACAACATGCTGACACTTTTAACAACATGCTGACACTTTTAACAACATGCTGACACTTTTAACAACATACTGACACTTTTAACAACATCCTGACACTTTTAACAACATGCTGACACTTTTAACAACATGCTGACACTTTTAACATCCTGACACTTTTAACAACATACTGACACTTTTAACAACATGCTGACCCTTTTAACAACATCCTGACACTTTTAACAACATGCTGACACTTTTAACAACATACTGACACTTTTAACAACATCCTGACACTTTTAACAACATGCTGACACTTTTAACAACATGCTGACACTTTTAACATCCTGACACGTTTAACAACATGCTGACACTTTTAACAACATGCTGACACTTTTAACAACATCCTGACACTTTTAACAACATCCTGACACTTTTAACAACATGCTGACACTTTTAACAACATGCTGACACTTTTAACATCCTGACACTTTTAACAACATACTGACACTTTTAACAACATGCTGACACTTTTAACAACATGCTGACCCTTTTAACAACATGCTGACACTTTTAACAACATGCTGACACTTTTAACAACATGCTGACACTTTTAACAACATGCTGACACTTTTAACAACATCCTGACACTTTTAACAACATCCTGACACTTTTAACAACATGCTGACACTTTTAACAACATGCTGACACTTTTAACATCCTGACACTTTTAACAACATACTGACACTTTTAACAACATGCTGACCCTTTTAACAACATGCTGACACTTTTAACAACATGCTGACACTTTTAACAACATGCTGACACTTTTAACAACATGCTGACACTTTTAACAACATACTGACACTTTTAACAACATGCTGACACTTTTATCAACATCCTGACACTTTTAACAACATGCTGACACTTTTAACAACATGCTGACACTTTTAACAACATCCTGACACTTTTAACAACATGCTGACACTTTTAACAACATACTGACACTTTTAACAACATGCTGACACTTTTAACAACATACTGACACTTTTAACAGCCTGCTGACACTTTTAACAACATCCTGACACGTTTAACAACCTGCTGATACTTTTAACAACATGCTGACACTTTTAACAACATGCTGACACTTTTAACAACATGCTGACACTTTTAACAACATGCTGACACTTTTAACAACATGCTGACACTTTTAACAACATGCTGACACTTTTAACAACATACTGACACTTTTAACAGCCTGCTGACACTTTTAACAACATGCTGACACTTTTAACAACATGCTGACACTTTTAACAACATCCTGACACTTTTAACAACATGCTGACACTTTTAACAACATACTGACACTTTTAACAACATGCTGACACTTTTAACAACATACTGACACTTTTAACAGCCTGCTGACACTTTTAACAACATCCTGACACGTTTAACAACCTGCTGATACTTTTAACAACATGCTGACACTTTTAACAACATGCTGACACTTTTAACAACATGCTGACACTTTTAACAACATGCTGACACTTTTAACAACATGCTGACACTTTTAACAACATGCTGACACTTTTAACAACATACTGACACTTTTAACAGCCTGCTGACACTTTTAACAACATGCTGACACTTTTAACAACATGCTGACACTTTTAACAACATCCTGACACTTTTAACAACATGCTGACACTTTTAACAACATCCTGACACGTTTAACAACCTGCTGATACTTTTAACAACATCCTGACACTTCCAATGTGTCGCTTTAACGAGTAGCTTCCCAAACGACTCTGTGTAGTCTTCAATAGCTTGTACGCTGCTGCCATCTAGTGTCTCAAAACTGTAACTACCATCAAACTATTTTACCACCTGGCCACCAGACTCCTCCACTGATAAATACCACCCCTGATAACTAGTATTATTGTATTTATTGGCAGGTTTAAAGAAGTCATGAAAAATATCAATAGTTATCGAGATCGATCAATTTAAAAAAGTTCTATCATGATACAGTTTTTATCTCAGACTGGGCTTGAGGTAAAAAACTGGATAGCCGAAGCACATATGCACATGTTGATGCAGAAACCACAAGACTTGCAACAGGAGGGGAGGGGAGCGTACATTCAACATCCTCACCTGAAAGGGACACTTCTCCCGAGTGTGTCCAGCAACAAAGACGGGCAGGTTCCCCTCTGACCTCAAATCTTGTCTATTTTGTTGGTCATCAGGGTTCTTAGTATTAATATTCCAACTTTTTCTCCTCAAATTGCACCTTTTTGCTCTTTTTAAAATGATTGGACTTAGTTTCCGTGTTTATGGAATTGAACTTTATTGTCATTGCAACATTTGGTTGAAGAAGAGATGTACAGAGTACAGGCTGGAGACAACTGGAAGACTAGAAGGTCGCCACAAGGGCAGGAACCTGGAGGGAAAAGGTCAACTTGGGAGGAAGACAGAAAAAAAGCTAATTCCAAACGATAGTATTTTCCAGACTATAGAGCTCGTCCTAGCACGTAAGCCACAACCGATTGTATTTTCCAGACTATAGAGCGCGTCCTATATACGTAAGCCACAACCGATAGTATTTTCCAGGCTATAGAGTGCATCCTATATACGTAAGCCACAACCGATAGTATTTTCCAGCCTATAGAGCGCGTCCTATATACGTAAGCCCCAACCGATAGTATTTTCCAGACTATAGAGTGCGTCCTATATACGTAAGCCACAACCGATAGTATTTTCCAGACTATAGAGCGCGTCCTAGATACGTAAGCCACAACCGATAGTATTTTCCAGACTATAGAGTGCGTCCTAGATACGTAGGCCACAACCGATAGTATTTTCCAGACTATAGAGCGCATCCTATATACGTAAGCCACAACCGATAGTATTTTCCAGACTATAGAGCGCGTCCTATATACGTAAGCCACAACCGATAGTATTTTCCAGACTATAGAGCGCGTCCTATATATGTAAGCCACAACCGATAGTATTTTCCAGACTATAGAGCGCATCCTATATACGTAAGCCACAACCGATAGTATTTTCCAGACTATAGAGCACGTCCTATATACGTAAGCCACAACCGATAGTATTTTCCAGACTATAGAGCGCGTCCTATATACGTAAGCCACAACCGATAGTATTTTCCAGACTATAGAGCGCGTCCTAGATACGTAAGCCACAACCGATAGTATTTTCCAGACTATAGAGCGCGTCCTATATATGTAAGCCACAACCGATAGTATTTTCCAGACTATAGCGCGCGTCCTATATACGTAAGCCACAACCGATAGTATTTTCCAGACTATAGAGCGCGTCCTATATATGTAAGCCACAACCGATAGTATTTTCCAGACTATAGAGCGCGTCCTATATACGTAAGCCACAACCGATAGTATTTTCCAGACTATAGAGCGCGTCCTATATATGTAAGCCACAACCGATAGTATTTTCCAGACTATAGAGCGCGTCCTAGATACGTAAGCCACAACCGATAGTATTTTCCAGACTATAGAGCGCGTCCTATATATGTAAGCCACAACCGATAGTATTTTCCAGACTATAGCGCGCGTCCTATATACGTAAGCCACAACCGATAGTATTTTCCAGACTATAGAGCGCGTCCTATATATGTAAGCCACAACCGATAGTATTTTCCAGACTATAGAGCGCGTCCTATATACGTAAGCCACAACCGATAGTATTTTCCAGACTATAGAGCGCGTCCTATATATGTAAGCCACAACCGATAGTATTTTCCAGACTATAGAGCGCGTCCTATATACGTAAGCCACAACCGATAGTATTTTCCAGACTATAGAGCGCGTCCTATATACGTAAGCCACAACCGATAGTATTTTCCAGACTATAGAGCGCGTCCTATATACGTAAGCCACAACCGATAGTATTTTCCAGACTATAGAGCGCGTCCTAGATACGTAAGCCACAACCGATAGTATTTTCCAGACTATAGAGCGCGTCCTATATACGTAAGCCACAACCGATACGTTTTGGAAGAAAAACATAAGTTTCCATATATTAGCCACACAAGTGTCAGATATATATGTTGTGAAATGAGTTGTTTACACAGAAATATTCTGTAAATGATTGTTTACAGACCTTCATTGTTTCCAAACGCTGTCTGTAAAAGGGCAGTAAAACGGCTGATCAAACAAAACAGAAGTCATGGTCATGGAGCCACTAGCTGCACAAGCTAGCTCTCCAATCAGCTAAACAGACTCAATAACTCCACGCTGATGTTTTGGTGACTTTACTGAAGAATTTGTGAAACCATACAAAAATAATTTAAGTTAATAATGCTAACACAGACACTCGTAAGCGTGTTAGCATATTAGCTAATGCTAACAATGCTAGCTTGATTACATTACGATAGCAGGTACAAATATGCATGACAACACTCCTAAAGACATCACACATGCAACTCTTTAGTAAGTAAGAATTGTTTTAGTTGTATTGTAAAACTTTCAAAGGCAGATATTTTCCTGAGGTTGTATCGCATTGTTGTCCTGTTAATGTTTTGGTGCAATCCTGCTAACTAAAAGACAAATATGTAAGTGAATGTAGGTGTGCCAGCCAGGTCATCCTGATGGTGATGCATTGTGGGAATGTAGGCGTGCCAGCCAGATCATCCTGATGGTGATGCATTGTGGGAATGTAGGTGTGCCAGCCAGGGAACACTGCCCTTAATTCATGCTCTAATTCCCGCCTGCTGACTCTGCTCCCTCCTTTCCTCTCCTCTCCTCTCCCCTCCTCCATCATCCTAATAATTGCTCTGCATTTGACTCGTCTGTCCTTCCTGCAGTGGGCCGATACGTGCATGCTGATGCAGGTATCGTGTTGTGTCATCATGTATCAGCATCTCAGTCTTTTATATACACAATCCTTCATGTTGTTAATGACATATTGAAAGTGAGTAGCAGGAGGAAATATATTCAATCCAAACATTTGTGGTTCAAATGTAACATTTTCCTGATCATAAAGTGATGTTTGAGAATGAGTCGAGTCTTTTGAACAACTCTTTAAGTGAATGATGATCATCCATTCCCAATTGTTGGCTGTTTGTTTGGGACACATTTTTTATGCACTTGCATTCAAAGTTCGTCCAGTTAGTTAGAGAGTGGAAATATTACAGTAAGTGTTTGTTTTATTATGGTTAGTTTGTATGTTTAGCACCTAGCAATGCTGCTAATGCTACACTGTTGCTAAAAACTCGGCTTCTAAAACGTATTACTCATCTTCTTTGTGTTCGGGTTCTAAAATGTAAGGTTGTGGATCCTAATTTTTCCCAAAGTAATCCTTGTTGTCTCTCACAAAGTCTGCTTGATTAGCATCGTTGTTGATGGGGAAGGGATCTGTGCTTCCTCCTCTAGATCACGTGACTGGCTTCCTCATTAGAATAGAATAGAATGGACTTTAAAAATAATTGAAAGAGGCCGACTACTTCTAATAAAAACAATAAGGAATCCTGTACAATATACAAAACAATATATAAAAACTGTACAATATACAGAACAAAGCAAGAATACTAGAGTCATAAAGTAATAACAATCAGTGTCGGGCGTATTGCACTCGAAGGGTAATATTGCACAGTAGGGTATTAACTCTTAAAATGTCTGGGGTATCTCCGTGTGGTTGATACTATTTTGATTATATCTATTTACTTACTCATAAATCATATATAAATATATACATATATATATATATATATATATATATATGGTAATAGCTTCAATATAGGGGCAACTTGTTTTTACACTATACTGCTACTTGAAGTCACCTTGGATAACACCTAATAAGACCTAATAAGACCCAATAAGACCTAATAAGACCAATGGTAAACATTAGGGTGCTTCAATCCCTGACCTTCCTGAGCCCACGGTTCATTTCTGTCAAATGTGTTTTTCCACATTGATGTGTGTGGGTGACAGGTGCAGCATGGAAGTATATTTGAAGTAGCTGCTGTCATCATCTGGGTGGAATTTTGCTTTTTTTGTCCACCCATTGTCCTCTTGGACCTGGGAAGTGTCTGCCCCCCCTCCCCCAATGGGTCTCATGTCCTTGGTCTCTTCAGTTTTGCAAGTGCTTGTCCAACCTTAAACCTCACGTGACATCCATCTTATATTCTTTTTGGAATAAAAAAGGAAGTGGCATCATTTGAGGACTATACTGGCACACACACACACACACACACACACACACACACACACACGGTGTGAATGATGTCAGTGGACTGAGAAAGTAGGTGTGCTTTAAAACAGAAGATGCCTCCCAGGTGTAGATGAGTGTGTCACACTTAAGTGCAGTGCTTAGCATTAGTGGCTCTGCATATATATATATATATATACTTTTACACGATAATTGTGTGTGTGAGTGTGTGTGCGTGTGTGCGTGCGTGTGCAGTGCAGTGGACCTTAAAGTGCCCGTCCACAAGACAGAGTGCGTGGCGACCAGCCGTGGAACTACGGCGTTTAAATAAAAAGAAGCCATGGTTGAGGTTTGGATAGACCGTTACTATGGCAACCTCGCGCATGACTAAATATTTGGACAGCTAATCTAAGGATGTAATACATGAAGGCAGTAAAGATGTGGAAATGGTGCTGAGAGAATCTTTCCAACAGGGTGTGTGTCGGACCACTACTTTTCAGAAGCGGTATAGTACCGAATATGACTCAGTATCGCGGTACTATGCAAACACCGCTATACTGTACAACCCTAATATATATATTGCTGCATATATATATATATATATATATATATATATATATATATATATATATATATATATATATATCATCCTATATATCATGCAGCTGCATGCTAACTTCATGATCATGTAGCTGCATGCTAACTTCATGATCATGTAGCTGCATGCTAACTTCATGATCATGTAGCTGCATGCTAACTTCATGATCATGTAGCTGCATGCTAACTTCATAGCTGCATGCTAACTTAACGATCGCTGCAAACAATCAGGCTTTTGAAGCAAGTCAATCAAGAGTGCAAAGTGAAATAGTGTACATTGTTGCATTGTTGATGAGTGTGGATGAATATAACAAGCAGCTTTCATCTTGCTGTGCTCGTGACCTTCTGCTCCCTTTTCCTCACCACTTCATCAAGGCTGAAGATGCTTGGAACTTTATGGCAAAACTCTGACATTTATAAGGTCAGCAAGGATGCCATCACTTTATTACTGACAGCAGATATGGCCGACATCACCACTTTTACCGATACTTTTTGGCAGTGATGTTGTTAAAGGTGAGCCGGGTTTTATCTCCATAGGCCAGATCTGGACTTTAATGCAGGGTCAGGGTTAGTCTGCCTGACAATATATTCAATCATCTCCACACTCATTGCTCATGACTTTAATGCATTTCAAATCATTTGTAAAAGTCCTTTTACACGCTGCTGCTGTGTCTCAACATTGTGTGGACAACATCAATCATTCAAGTCCATGACCACTTCACATCTTTTGAAAGGCATCAAGCGCAGCATTAACCTATATGACCCAAAGTAAACAACCTTCCCATATATATATATCTATATATATATATATATGTATATGCATTCAAACACTTCCTTGTGGTCTACATCAGCGAATCAGAACCTTTTGAACCTTGGGGCCCGACTTTTCTACGACAGAGGAGCACTCAAACATTAAAATATGACTTGATTTGACTGTTTTTTAATAATTATATCTAACCTACTTACAGTTTAAAACCTTGTCAAATGACATGAACGCATGTTTTAATCACAAATATTTATTTAACACATTTTAGTCCTTAGTCCTAAATATTTTAAGTACGAGCCAAATATAACTAACGAAAAATGAAAGTAAATTCAATTATGCTGTGCTAAAATAAATAAACTTAATAATATTGAATACGTTTATTCAATCAAATTTAAGTGCAAATATTAATACAACTCCACAACTTTAGTTCTAATTTATGCGCTTAAAAAAGCACCAGACTTCTTCAGTTGCGATTGACATTACTGCCACAAGTGGTGGAAATGTGTACTACAGCGGAGTATGGTAAAGTTTAAAAGATACAAGTACATCAAAATGAAAGAATGAATACCATATTTTCTGGGGAATAGAGCGCATCGATATATAGGCCACACCCATCACATTTTAGAAGAAAAAAGTATTTATATATTTATATACCGGACAATAAGCCGCAGATATATTCGTTGTGAAATGAGTTATTTACAAAGAGATTCTGTAAATGTTTATTTACATACCTTAGTTGTTTCCAAACAATGTCTGTCACAGGGCAGTAAAACGGCTGATCAAACAAAACAGAAGTCATGGTCATGGAGCCAGGAACTGCACAAGCTAGCTCTCCAATCAGCTAAACAGACTCAATAACTCCACGGTGACGTTTTGCTGAATTTACTGAGGAATTTATGAAACTGAAACAATACAAAAATAATGCCGTATTAAATTAATAAAATTACTCTGACACTTGTAAAACTATTACATCACGATAGCACATACAAATATGTATGAAAACACTCCCACAGACCTCACACTTGGGATGCTTTTGTAGGTAAAAATTGTTTTAGTTAAATAGTAAAATTTACAAACATGAATAATTGGTCACGATCACGACACATGGTGATGCGGGATTTTTGTTCTCCCAGGATACAAAGGACGAAAACCGGACAGGACTTGCAGGTAGCAACTTGATTTAATTATAAAATAACAATACTGGTACAAAAACAGAAACAAACCGACTGGATGAGGTGCCGAGCGCACTGGAAGCTAGGGCTAACACTTAGCACAGACTGTGACAACTAGCACGGGCTAGGAGACAAGAACTAAGTCGCCTGAGGCAAAAACAAAAAAGGCAGACCGACTGAATGGAAAAGACAGGCTTAGATAATAATGTCAGTGATGACAAACAGGTGTGCGTCAGGAGCACAAGCGGCAGGTGAAAGTAATAAGTTCCTATGGTAACAAACTCAGGTGCATGAACAGGAACTAAAGGAGTCCAAGACTAACAGAAAAACACACGTGACCTGAAAAACCAAACAGAATATGACCTGCGCAGCGGATCATAACATAATAAATACATGTAGAAACGCTATGGACGGTTAGAATGACACTTGTACTTCTGGTTCACAACAGGGAAACACTTGTAAGAATTCACCCAGCTGCACATGCAGTAAGCAATCTCTTTCAAAAGATGGCGCCATAGCACAAACAATAACTCATCATTTCAGTGTCTTTCAACAGAGAAAAATCCATAAATTCACCGCATTCTTTTATAATCCACAGGACTCAAAGCGTTGGTAAAAAATGAGCAACATATTTAAGGTACATTTGGCACTTAATTGGCACATTATATTTCCACATAAAATACCAGATCCTTGAGTTTGACACCTGATGCTAGTTCTTCCCTGGCAAGATAAAAACTCAGGCGGTGTGGGATGGTTGCCATGGTGACTTGATGGTGTTTTGGATAGGAGCACGTGAAGCGACATCACCCCTTCATGTTCTCTGCCCCGCCCCCTCTTTCCCCGCCCTGCAAGCACTCTACTGATCTCTGGCGTTGTCTTGGTTCATTCACTCATTCATCCTGTGTTCATCTTGCATTGTGTCCTGCACGCCTGTTCCTTCCATCTGTGTGTTGCATCAGACAGCAAGTGTTGTTACACAGCAGAGTGCACGTCTTTCTCCTCCCTGCCATTGGAGACGCGGCCAGCATGCAGACTATAATTGGCTCTTAATTGCTGCCGTGGCAACAGTGCTATTTAAGCTACCAAGTGTGTGAATGTGCAGAAAAAGACACACAAGGGATTCTTAATTTTCTCTTCCCCTCATTGCACTCCACATGCTTTGACTAGTGTGTGTGTGTGTGTGTGTGTGTGTGTGTGTGTGTGTGTGTGTGTGTGTGTGTCTTGTCCTCTTTTTATGCTGTAACACTACCCATCATGCCTCACCTCCTGTCGCCATAGTGATGCAAACAAGTCTTTTACCAGCTGTGGGCAACAAGTGTTGGAAACAAAGATGGATGACCAAAACATTTGTCCATACGTCCACTCGTTAAGGAAATAAAGGCCCACACTTTTGACAACAAACTTGTGGAAAGTGTGAAAATATTCCACATGCCTTAAACTGCAGCCACACCTTGACTTACAAGCTTGATCAGACATAACTTGTCAGTCAAAACGAAAAATAAAACGTAGAAATATTGTATACAAAACAACACAACACACTGCAAAAAGTCAGTGTTGAAAAACCAGGACAAAAAGTAGAAAAGTGAGGGTCAGTTTACTTGAAGTGAGCAACATCATCTTCCAGTAGAACAAAAACATTTGCATTGCCAACACTTTACAAAACTAGTAAATGAGCTAACCTCAATCAACCCAATAAAAGCTTCAAATAAGTATTTTCTCACCAAAAACAAGTTTGCTTTTCTTGATAGAAAAAACAACAATTTTACATATTTGCTCAATATGTTGAAGAATATTCCCAAATGAAGTAAATGCTAATACTATTATCTCAACATAATCACATGTGCTGGCCATTGCATGTCTTGCATTTTCTCATCTATAACATGACATCATGACGGTGCGGCGTCTTCAGTAATGCGGACGTTGTATCGATCCGTTGTGGTGAAGAAGGACCTGAGCCGGAAGGCAAAGCTCTCAATTTTCCGGTCGATCTGCGTTCCCATCCTCACCTATGGTCATGAGCTCTGGGTTTTGACCGAAAGGATAAGATCACGGGTACAAGCGGCCCAAATTAGTTTCCAGGTCTCTCCCTTAGAGATAGGGTGAGAAGCTCTGCCATCCGGGAGGAACTCAAAGTAAAGCCGCTGCTCCTCCACATGGAGAGGAGCCAGATGAGGTGGTTCGGGCATCTGGTCAGGATGCCACCCGAACGCCTCCCTAGGGAGGTGTTTAGGGCACGTCCAACTGGTAGGAGGCCACGGGGAAGACCCAGGACACGTTGGGAAGACTATGTCTCCCGGCTGGCCTGGGAACGCCTCGGGATCCCCCGGGAAGAGCTAGACGAAGTGGCTGGGGAGAGGGAAGTCTGGGCTTCCCTGCTTAGGCTGTTGCCCCCGCGACCCGACCTCGGATAAGCGGAAGATGATGGATGGATGGATGGATGAACATGACATCATCGCACCAAGTGACTGCTCTTTCAGTCAATTAGTGCGCAAGGAATATATATATATATATATATATATATATATATATATATATATATATATATGTATATATATATATATATATATGTATATGTGTGTGTGTATATACTGTATATGTTAGGGCTGCAAATCTTTGGGTGTTGTCATGATCCACGTCTTGGATCATGACATATTCTGGTTTTGGTTGTGTTTATCACATTCCGTCTAGTATTTGTCTTCCTCAGTTCTTTGTGGCACTTCCTGGTTTTGTTTCCGTTGTCATAGTTACCCATTTAGTGTTACCTGTCTCTGCTTTGATCAGGCGCACCTGCCCTTGATTATGTATCTCCCTATATATGCCCGCCTCTGTTTGACATTCAGTCTTGGACTCTTGCTTGCTACACAAAACAGCTGACGCCGCTCTTCAAACATTGTGGTAAATCTATTTTTGTATACTTGTTAGCTTATATGCTAGTTTGTTTGTTTATGTCTCTAGCTTCCACGCTAGCACCCTTTGTTCTTTGTAGCTCCCAAGCTAGTTCTGTTGGTTTCTGGTTAGTGCCTTTGTGCAAGTGTTTTTGTTCTTAGTTTGTTTTATTACATAAATAAATTCTTCTCCCTACCCTCACGCTGTGTTGCATCTTCCGCTGCAGCCACCAGAGAACAACTCGTCACCACAATGCCACCGACACGTCACAGGTGTCCCACGATTCGATTCAATATCGATTCTTGGGTCACGATTCGATAATAAATTGATTTTTTCAATCCAACACGATTCTAGATTCAAAAACGGTATTTTTTCCAATTCAAAAGGATTGTGTATTCATTCAATACATAGATTTCAGCAGGATCTACTCCAGTCTGCTCACATGCTAGCAGAGTAGTAGATTTAAAAAAAAAAAGCTTTTATAATTGTAAAGGACAATGTTTTATCAGCTGATTGCAATAATGTAAATTTGTTTTAACTATTAAACGAACCAAAAATATGACTTATTTTATCTTTGTGAAAACATTGGACACAGTGTGTTGTCCAGCTTATGAGATGCCATGCAAGTGTAAGCCACTGTGACACTATTGTTCTTTTTTATTATTATCATAAATGTCTAATGATGATGTCAATGAGGGATTTTTAATCACTGCTATGCTGAAATGATAACTAATATTGATACTGTTGTTGGTAATATTCATTTTTGTTTCACTACTTTTGGTTTGTTCTGTGTGTCTTTTTTCCTTTACACTTTTGATTGATTGATTGATACTTTTATTAGTAGATTGCACAGTACAGTACATATTCCCTACAATTGACCACTAAATGCTAACACCCCAATAAGTTTTTCAACATGTTGGGTTCTACGTGTGACGGTCATGTGACCGCCTGGCTCTGTTTGATTGGTCCAACGTCACCACTGACTGCATTCGATTGGTGAAACGCAGGCAGGCATGTGTAGTTCCTACTTTGAATGCGTGTCTGACAAAATCAAAACAAACAAAGCGAGCATCAACAGATCAATAAAAAAAAAAGTAGCGAGCTGAATGTAGATAAATGGAGCGTTTCTTCTCTATAAATATACTCAAGTAAAAGTATGTTGCATAAAAGACTTGTGGGTTCTTCCGAGGATGTTGTAGTCGTAATGATTTGTGCAGTCCTTTGAGACATTTGTGATTTGGGGCTATATAAATAAACATTGATTGATTGATTGAAAAACTACTCTTAGAAGTACATTTATCCCAAAAGTTACTCAAGTAGATGTAACGGAGTAAATGTAGCGCGGTACTACCCACCTCTGCCCACTTCCTCTCTGACAGTGTTGGAGGCACATCAACTTTGGCCGCTTCTAAACCTGCAAAGTAGGCGACCTGGCGTTGCCATGGCAATGACAGAGATGCTATCCTAGCTCCCGCCATCGTCTCTTTGGAAGTCCCGTATCATCCATGGATGCCTTCATGTGCTTTCTCTCCAAACAAACATCAAGCTGTGTGTGTGTGTGTGTGTGTGTGTGTGTGTGTGTGTGTGTGTGTGTGTGTGTGTGTGTGTGTGTGTGTGTGTGTGTGTGTGTGTGTGTGTGTGTGTGTGTGTGTGCGCGTGTGTGTGTGCACCTACTGTAAATACTGTACAGCCTCTTAGAAACATGCTCATTTACAGTATGTGGCCATCAAACACCACATCCCACGCTCTGCTTGCACGTCACCACGACAACCATTATCACAGGAGGCAGGTGCAGCCTGTGTGTGTGTGTGTGTGTGTGTGTGTGTGTGTGTGTGTGTGTGTGTGTGTGTGTGTGTGTGTGTGTGTGTGTGTGTATGTGTGTATACGGTCCAAAGCTCATTAGCGGGGCAATCGGGATCAGGCTAACTTGTCACAGGTATAAAAAAAAAGGTTTTGAGGTAAGAGGCAGAAGGTGAAGGTGAAATGAGAAACAGGTCGTAGCTGGGAGGTGTGTGTGTGTGTGTGTGTGTGTGTGTGTGTGTGTGTGTGTGTGTGTGTGTGTGAGTGAGTGAGTGATCCTTGCAGATGTCCCTTTGACAGAATGTAGGTAGCAGGAAAGGAGGCGTGTCCAGTGTGCTTCACTCTAATCAGCTGTTTTGGACACACACACACACACACACACACACACACACACACACACACTGAAGAAGATTCCAGATAACAATATAACAAGTCCTGCTTGTCCTTCAACTGCTTTGTTGGGTCATGAGCGAAACATCTTTGTATGTAATACACTTTCCCACCACTTGTGGCAGTAATGACAACAAACAGAAGTGCAGAAGTCAGGTTTCCTGTCACTTCCTGTCCCGGTGCTCTTGTTTTGTCAGTGTTTCCTGTTTGCTCCCTGTGTACTGCAGCACCTTAACTTCCTGTTCCATGTGCTGTCAGCACACCTGTTCCTGGTCTAATGATGTCTGCTTAGTTCCACCTGTGTCCCTCCTTCAGTGTTGGATCATTCTGGCTCTTCCTGTCCAGACCTGCTGCTTGTCTTGTGGCTAACAGGTGTTTTACCTGCATTCTGGTCTCTGCACCCTGGGGTCACGCCAAAGCAACGCTCACCCCCTCATGACAAGAAGAAGTCTGGAGCTAAAGTCATAGACAAGTCTCTTAAGCGCAAAAATGATGACTAAGGTGGGGAAGATGTATTTGAATGATATCGACAGTTTGTTCAAGAAACAAATATAATTAACATGAGTTTAGTTACAATGCATTATTTCTTTATGGTTTTTAGTTTTAGGTTTTTATTTTCTGAGCTGTATCCTGTGAAGGTGTAAGTAGGTGAGACATACTTTGATGACTGGGATCACAATCAGGAGGAAGACTTCTAATTCAGTGTTAATATTTCAGTGGGCCTTCTGTGGTGGAAAAGTCAGGCCCCGAGGACAAAAAGGTTGAGAACCGCTGCATAAATGATGTTTCTGAGTGGATAGTGAAATTTCTGGTGGTACTTAATGAATACTTAGGTCTACTACACTACTGTATTTAATGTTGTCATCATGGTGGTACTTAATGAATACTTAGGTCTACTACACTACTGTATTTAATGTTGTCCTGATGGTGGTACTTAATGAATACTTAGGTCTACTACACTACTGTATTTAATGTTGTCCTTATGGTGGTACTTGATGAATACGTAGGTCTACTACACGACTAAAAGCTGTCCTTGGCTGCTGAAGTAAAGTCCAACATGGATGTGCTGTGAGTGTTGTCATTTTACAGATGTATTTTCTCAAATGTTATTTCCAAACATCCCAGAATGTAAATCAGTGTGATTCTAAAGAAAAGAGCAACCCAGTCCCAGCTTTACAATACTTTGATAGACGTTTGCAAAGCACTTGGGCAGAAATACAAATAAAATAGTAATGAAAAGGAAAACCCCAAATGAATAAAAGCAACAGTATCAAAATTATTTAATTTTTGTTTACATGTTTTCTTACTTGCACTTTTTCTACATTTTGTATTGTTTATCTATACTATATTTTGTAACTATGCTTTATGTTGATATATTTAAAGGCCTACTGAAATGAGATGTTCTTATTTAAACGGGGATAGCAGCTCCATTCTATGTGTCATACTTCATCATTTCCCCATATTGCCATATTTTTGCTGAAAGGATTTAGTAGAGAAGATCCAGGATAAAGTTGGCAACTTTTGGTGCTGATAAAAAAGCCTTGCCTGTACCGGAAGTAGCAGACGATGACATCACAAGTGTGAGGGCTCCTCACGTCCTCACATTGTTTTTAATGGGAGCCTCCAGCAAAAAGACAATTTCCCCATTAATTTGAGCAAGGATGAAAGATTTGTGGATGAGGATATTGAGAGCGAAGGACTAGAAGAAAGAAAAAAAGGCGATTGCATTGGGAGCGATTCAGATGTTTTAGAGACATTTACTAGGATAATTCTGGGAAGTCCCTTATCTTTCTATTGTGTTGCTAGTGTTTTAGTGAGTTTACTAGTACCTGATAGTCGGAAGAGTGTCTCCCCGGGTGTCTTGAGGCCAATGTCTCAGGGAAGTCGACGGCAGCTTTATGGACGGCCCAAGCTCAGCTTTTCTCCGGTAAGAACTGACTTTTTAACCACAATTTTCTCACCGAAACCTGCTGGTTGACATTGGGTAGGGATTCATGTTCGCTTGACCGCGCTCTGATCCATAGTGAAGTTTCAGCTCCGGGAATTTTTAACAAGGAATCACCGTGTGTTTGTGTGGCTAAAGGCTAAAGCTTCCCAACTCCATCTTTCTACTGTGACTTCTCCAATATTAATTGAACAAATTGCAAAAGATTCAGCAACACAGATGTCCAAAATACTGTGGAATTATGCGGTTTAAGCAGACGACTTTTAGCTGTGTGTGTGTGCAGCGCTCATACTTCCTAAAAACCTGTGACGTCTTGCGTACACGTCATCATTACACCACGTTTTCAAAACGAAACTCCCTGAAAATTTAAAATTGTAATTTAGTAAAGTAAAGCGGGCGTATTGTCATGTGTTGCAATGTTAATATTTAATCATTGTAATATAAACTATCATTGATATATAAACTATCAGACTGCGTGCTGGCTAGTAGTGGCTTTCAGTAGGACTTTCATTTATTGTCAATTGCTTGTAATATTTTGACTTGCTATTTATTGCTGTTTTCCCCCATGTTCAAAACAAATCATATCAAACATTAT